>NC_053123.1:2212078-2352078 GCF_010015445.1 Perca fluviatilis | reverse complement strand
AGTTGGGGGGATGAGAGGACCCCAGGAGACTTCCATCCGGACCGTGAAGCCTTTTGACACAACTGGGAAACATGTATAAATGATATGTGTATTTATCTTGTCAATGAATGAATTTTGGCAGAATGAAGCCAGCTCTGTAGAGCTGTATGGGTCCTGCGGAAGCGTGCGTATGTTCACACATCCCTATGTTCCCACATTTCTAAGATTTCTTTTCCAAAATTAGGCCCTATGTTCCTTTTTCATGAATCTGTATCAGATTTTATCCCCCTTTCTCCCAATTCGGTAGCCAATTACACCCAACCTATTATCCAGTAGCAATGGACTACAGATGGAATGTAACCCTAACCCTAACATAGGGCCTAATTTTAAGAAAAATCTTAGAAATGTGGGAACATAGGGCCTAAATTTCAGTGAAAACTAATTTCTTAGAAATGTGGGAACATAATACTGTGGGACCATAGGGCTGTGGGAACATAGGACTGTAGGAACATAGGACTGTGGGACCATAGGGCTGTGGGAACATAGGACTGTGGGAACATAGGGCTGTGGGACCATAGGGCTGTGGGAACATAGGGCTGTGGAACCATTGGGCTGTGGGAACATAGGGCTGTGGAACCATTGGACTGTGGGGAACATAGGGCTGTGGGACCATAGGACTGTGGGAACATAGGGCTGTGGAACCATTGGGCTGTGGGAACATAGGGCTGTGGGACCATAGGACTGTGGGAACATAGGGCTGTGGAACCATTGGGCTGTGGGAACATAGGGCTGACCCCGGTCCTGCGACCGCCTGCAACCGTTCTCTTTTGTCTTAATCAAATACATCCATGCCTGCAACTGTTTGTTGCCGTTGTTAGGTTGCAAAAACATGCGGTAGAGACGTGAGCTGACCGAGGTACACAGGTACACAACACAATAAAGGAACATAGCATTATCAAAATATAGAAAAGTTGACAGTGAAAACCGAGTCTTCGGAGGTGAGTGGACAGAATAGTACGCGTTAAATCTTCCCGCTATGAGTTCTACGAGGCCGGTCTGTTGTCAAAAGTGCCACTAGGAAACTAGACACAGACACTTGGAGAAAATGTAGCCATGCATTCTTAAGTCAGGACACAGAGAAGCTATGTGCCCAAAGCCCAATAAGAGCGACCTATATGAGTCCAGCAGGCATATGCGTGTTTGTTTTTCCATTCATCATATGGAATATATGCAATATAGGCTAGGCAATGTATTTTTGTACTTCTAACTTTAAGTGATTATTAGCACTTTATTTAGTTTTCCTTTTGAGGTTTTATTTTTAGGACTAAAAGGAATATTTAAAAAGCAAATTTCGATCTAATGTATTTAAGGGCACTGTGTTTTTGCCTCTTTGAGTTTAAAAATGTTGACAAAACTGATCACTTTAGTGTTATAATAAGTATTATTAGTATATAGTATATATTAGTAGGTATGGAATTCTTCGGACCTATGCGCGGGCAGAGGGTTGACTTACTGGACCTCTTGCAATTTAAATAGAATACCCCTGCTATAGTGTGTAGTTTCTGTCTCCCCCATGAGGAGTTCTAAGTAATGACGACAAAACTGTCGGCGCGTCAACATGACACAAGCCTTCCGTGATCATGCACGCACCCCCACCCCTTGTACACCCAGTTGCTAGTAGCCAAGGAGGACAGGGAGGATTAAAAAAACATGATGGACTCTTCAGAAGAGGTCATTATCTTCCCTCGAGTTTCTGCGCAGGAAAGTCTCCGGACGCCCCAATCTTCTGAACATAGTCCTACTGAGAAATCCAGAGAGAGTTGTGTGGAGCTGATAGTCTTCATTAGCTTTGGAGCAACTCATTTGGCAATGGCTGGAATGTAACGGACGTTCATTAATATCAAAAAGTTACAGACTAAAGCTTTAAATAAACCATTGAGCCAGATATCCTGACTTTTTATCCCTAGTATGAGTCACGTCTCCAAAACCTTGCATCATACACTTCCCATGATGCAACTTGATAACACCTTGGATAAGACTCCCTGCCGGTTCAGCACCCACATCTTTCAAACACCACACCCATTTGAAGAAGAAGGGGAAACTGAGGTGATGACATGATGTCATGATGTTTCTCTACATTTTTATGATTTTTTTGCACACTAACACTTAAAATGTATTTTTGATTTTGTATGTCTTCATTAGTGTATGCACTTTGGTTGTGGTTTTTATATAAGCCGTTACAGGTTTCTACCACACCCTCACATTTCTTTGTATTTTTTCAATGTAATTTGGTTTTTATGTTCTGTGAAACAGATAAACTAAAGTAATAAACAAAATAAATATTCAAATGTATTTTATTTTGAAATCGAAAAAACTTGGTTCATTTTAAGTACATACTGTACATGTATAGAGACCAGAGCTGTGTTACTGATCCAGATTTTGGTTTTGAGTGACTGGAGTCTTTTTGCTTTGGGAGGAATTTGAGGGTTGACTGGGAGGAAAGAGTTTATTAGAGTTCTTAGACGGACTCTCAGCGTCCGGGCTTCATGACTCAGAGTAGCAGAGGAGAGGTTAGCTCCATTTCTAAAGGCTGTATGTTCACTTCTTTCTAGCTGCTCCTTCTCTTGGACTGGTTCTGTGTAACCATATAGTTTGTATAGCACAGATACAACTGAAGCATCCCCTCCTTTGGATCCTTGAACTTCCCTAAGGCTTTTCTATCAATCAATCAATGTTTTTATCATCAGCATTGCCATCTCGAGTCACTTTCAGACTGACTTTGGCTATCAACTTTTCGGCAGTTGTATCTTTTTTTATTTGTGTTGTGCTAAATCTGCTCAAACATGAAGTTCCTAACCAGTTTGTTTCTTTCACATTTGTAGAAAGTACTAGCCTGGATGCCAGCCGAACTTAGCCCCGCCCACAACATTTGAGGTCGGGAAGTTCATTCTGGACTTGATCCGTTGTGGAGCAACTATGTTCGAACCAGAGCTGTTCGGACCAATCAAATTGTCAGGGCGGGCTTTATACGATGATGGATCAACAGTTACAACAAAGATGGCTGCCGCTGGAGAATTGAGATGTGTAGATTCCGCCATCACGTCTGTTGTAGAAGGTATCGACAGCGCATTCATTTTAAAAGAGGAACAGAGAACCGCGATCAAGGCATGTGTCGATCGGAAAGATGTTTTTGCCGTCCTTCCTCCAGGATTCGACTCAACATACGTCACATACTCCGTTGCTCTGATTGGTTGTAGGTCTATCCAATTGAGTGCAGAGGCATTTTCTTTTCTGGTTTGGTTGAAACGCGCCCCATAATCACAGCCCAATGGAGCAGCATCAGACTCATATTCTGACTAGAATCTGAGTATGACCACGTCAGGCTAAGAAAGTACTGTACTTCTAATTGAGACTGTCCATAGTTAATGTGATTTTTATTCTGCAGTTTTGCTTACATATTTAATGCTTGCTATGTTGCATACGTGTTTAATGCTTGTTAATGTAAAAAGCCAGTAGTGCACTTTGTATTGCAGAAGTGTGTACTGTAGGCCTATGTAAAAACATCCAGATACAACGTCACATTGTCCACTGGCCCACAGTGGGAAAAAAGCTTTAACTCTTTTTATCAAAACAAGTACATATTTATTGTGTATTTGCTAATAAAACCCTCTAGTGGGACTTCAAATGTTCCCACAGTGAAGAAGTTCATCTATATTTCATTAACATGGATGCTTTATTCAGTTTATTATTTCACATTGACTCATAACTATTGTAATAATGGTGAAGTATAACATGCCCAGCTGAATATTTAGACAACCACGGATAATGGCCGTGTACACAAACACACACACATACACACACACACACACGCACACACACACACACACACACTGGTTGTAATGACTACAGATACTTGATGATGCAGGGAGTATATGTTAATTTACAGAAATTGTGAAATAATTATCATCACATTTATTCAACGGTTTCTAACTCTGTAAATATGTATCACTATAGTTTACTTTTAGATATAGCAGAACAACCCATATTTGCAACCCTTTTTACATGATTTAAGAATGAAATTATGAATTATTATTATTTATTTCCCTGTCCCTATAGATAGACTTTTAAATCATATGTCGAGATTACAGTAACCCAGTTTCCTGAAATGTGGTGGACATTTAGAATTTGGAGGACCAGCCAATAGATTTTGGTAGCGATCTCTAAACCTGTGATTTCAATTACACTATACACTACTATATAGTTATATTTTTCAAACCTTACTGAAAATATCTGCAACGGAAAAGTGATCCCAAATCCTTCAGAGCTGTCAGCAGGTCGCAGAGTTAGAAATGCAACAGCAGGTTGGAGTTTGATGAGGTTTATGTACGTGTGTGCTATCTCTATGCTTCATCCTATATCAATACTATACAGCTATATCAATACTATTTAAACAGTTGTACATTTTTATTCCCAACTTGTATATATTTTAAATTATTTGTTCTTATATTGTATCCTATTATTATTTCATGTATATTGTATCCTATTATTTCATGTATATTCTGTTTGCTGTGTGACTGATATTTTGCTGCTGGGATCAATAAAAATCTATCTATCTATCTATCTATCTATCTATCTATCTATCTATCTATCTATCTATCTATCTATCTATCTATCTATCTATCTATCTATCTATATTTATCCCATATACTAAAACTTTCTATATCAGAACTATAACATGAAGAAGTGACAAAAGTTAGAAAAAGCTACAAAAACGCAGGAAAAAAAATCTACAAAAACTATTTTGAAAAAAAGTGACCAAAAAAATCAGAAAAAGTGACAAAAAAAAACCCATCAAAAACATCGGCAAAGGTGACAAAAACAAAGAAATTGGGAAAAAAAAGTGAAAAAAAAATATTGGAAAAATCAACGAAAAACTTCAAAAATGTCGAGAAAATAGAAAAAGAACAACAAAATGTTGAAATTTTGACCCCGAAAAACACAAAGTTGCATGGTCAATGGGAAGATAACACAAGGGCTAAGAGTCTTAAAAGTAATTATTTATCACTGAATAGATATCATTAATCATGTATGGACAAAATTAAAGCAGCCTGACCCATCCGACACTTTGTTTTGGCATGAAAAATTGTATGTATTGTAATTGTATGTGCTTTTCATAACGTGGTCATAATTTAGGAGTCAGCCTGTGCCAGTGAGCCGTGTATCTGTAAACTCAGTATTTTTCATCTTCCCCACATACCTCAGGTGCAGTGAGGGGTAATCCGTGACAGATGCGGCAGGGGAAATGAAAACACTGAGGCATTAGGGGGGGAGCTGTCAGAGCTCTGAGTGTGTTGTGCAGAGCCGCGAGGACAGTGGTTCCAACAGGTTAATTGTCTGTTCCCACAACAAAACGGTCCTGTCCCAGATAGCTCGGTGCCGTGAAGACATCTTGTGACATCCATCGTTCCAGACCGGTGATTTAGCCTTTTCTCTTCCACCCCCACCTGCTCACCACGAGCCAACACACACACTAAACACACTCATGCTGACAGGGTCCACTCTGTCTGGCCCCCAGCTGTTTGGCCACAGATGGGTGGCTTCCTGTCAGAGTCTTTTCCAGATGTAAAGGGGTTTTTCCCTTTCTTTCACTGCCTTTCTTCTCCCCTCTTTCCCTCCCCTGAAGTGTTTTGTGTGTCTGTCCCAAATCATCAAAGCTCATATCTAGAATCCTATGAAGAGTTTTCTCTTTTGTCTCTTCACTCTCTTTTCTCTCCATCCTGCAGTATTTTGTGTGCCCGTTACAAATTGTTACATGTTATATATACATTTCGACTAAAACGTGGTTCTTAGTTTTCTTACTTTGTCTCTAAAAACGTATATTTCGAAGCTCAAACCCATGTTGAGGGATTAAATGCTCCTGAACTTACCGTGTAACACTGCACGAAACCATGCAACCCACATCCGCACTATTTAAAGCTTTATTTTTTTTTTTTTTTTTTTTTTTTTTTTTTTTTTTTTTTTTTTTTTTTTTTTTTTTTTTTTTTTTTTTTTTTTTTTTTTTTTTTTTTTTTTTTTTTTTTTTTTTTTTTTTTTTTTTTTTTTTTTTTTTTTTTTTTTTTTTTTTTATTTTTTTTTTTTTTTTTTTTTTTTTTTTTTTTTTTTTTTTTTTTTTTTTTTTTTTTTTTTTTTTTTTTTTTTTTTTTTTTTTAATTTTTTTATTTTTTTTTTTTTTTTTTTTTTAAAATTTTTTTTTAATTATGTGTAGTTTCTGTCTCTCCCATGAGGAATTCTAAGTAATGACGACAAAACTGTCCACATGATACAAGCCTTCAGTGATCATGCACGTGCCCCCACCCCTCATACACCCAGCTGCTAGTAGCCAAGGAGGACAGGGAGGATTAAAAAAACATGATGGACTCTTCAGAAGAAGTCATTATCTTCCCTCGAGTTTCTGCGCGGGAAAGTCTCCGGACGCCCCAATCTTCTGAACATAGTCCTACTGAGAAATCCAGAGAGAGTTGTGTGGAGCTGATAGTCTTCATTAGCTTTGGAGCAACTCATTTGGCAATGGCTGGAATGTAACAGACGTTCATTAATACCAAAAAGTTACGCACTAAAGCTTTAAATACTGATTTACCAACATATTGCAGTGCGTAATGAATATCATACCACTATGTGTAGTTGTAGAGGTAGCGAGTAGAGGTACAGTCCTGTACTCAAAGGGTCACTAGCAGTGGTGGAATGTAACTAAGTACATTTACTCTTTAAGTACTGTACTTAGGTCCAAATGTTGAGGTACTGGTACTTTACTTGAGTCTTTTCTTTTCATGCCACTTTCTACTTCTACTCCGCTACATTTCAGAGAGAAATATTGTACTTTTTACTCCACTACATTCATCTGTTACAGCTTTAGTTACTAGTTACTTTACACATTAAGATTTCTGCACACGAAACACATGTAGTTTATCAAACCTGATGTTTTATTCTAAAGTAAACTAGCCAACAATATAATGTCCTACAAGTCCAGCTGAGATGATTAGACCATTAAATACAGAATGCTTTGGACCCTCCTTTTAACTCTCTTTTTGACACTTTTGTAGCTTTTAAAAAAAATTGCTTTAAACTTTTTTTTTGGTTTGTGTCAGTGTGAATTTTCCTGGTTGAGTACTTTTACTTTTAATACTTTAAGTACATTTTCCTGATGATCCTTACATACTTTTACTTAAGTAACATTTTCAATGTAGGACTAATATTTTTACTGTGTGGTATTAGTACCTTTAGTACTGAAGTAAAGGATCTCAATACTTCTTCCGCCTCTGGTCACAAGCTTGAACCCTGTTAAAGGGAGTTTGTCAGTACATGCAACATTATTGTTGATCGAGGCACAGAAAGATTGGTTTCCTCCTTTACAAATTATGTATGAAAACCTCCACATTACAGGTCAAATGTTAGAAATTCATAATCAAACCTTCCCTGTCACTTTGCATTCCATCTTCTCCTTCTCCCCCATTACTTCTCTTCCCATTCTCTTTTCTTCTGTCTCCCTATCCCTCTTCACAATAAGGTGACACAGACAGGACCACACTGGCATATGGCTTAACAATAGCCGAGGCTGTTAAAATATTAACTTGCTCCACCTCATTAAGGCGCTCTAAGTCATGAAGCCCTTCTGTGAGGTAGCACTATAAACCACCGTCCAACCCCTTGGCCCTCTCAGCCCTGATGCTCGTCAGGCTAAAGCAGCAGCAGGATGTGCCCCCCAACCCCCCCCCCCCACTCCCCCCCGGAGCCTTCACAAAGGCCAGTATGGCATCGTTAATGGTGCATGTTGGCTTAAGATCGACCTGCATCTTAGCAGGAGATGCTCTATGAAATGGCGTCTATAGACACCCCCCAGGGGGGGCTGGAGTCTACAGGGGTGTTTTGTGTATGAGTGAATGCATGACTGTGTGTTTGTGCCGTGTGTAAAAGTGTTCAAGTGACCCTATAGGTGTGTATGTGTTAAGAGAAGAAAGCTTGGAGCAGAGGGGAGGGGGGAGGCGTGGTTAGGGGCTCTGAAGATATGCACACTTTGTACAATGAGCCACAATTTATGTTAAGAGGACGTTTTTTAAGCCAAGGACCCCTTAACTGAAAGAGAGACAGATCAGGGACCCCCTACTACATATATTGTATAAAATGAAGTTGCATATTAATCTGGTCCTACAATAACTTTTAGGGCAGCCTAAAGTGTTTATAGATACATTTTTTGCATAATACTAAGCTATTCAAATAAGCCTAATAATTGTTGGCATGATTTTAAAAATCATAATTTAATGTTAAACACACATGTGGAACAGTCAATCCTTTGGGATGAACTGTATCTGTGGATGGCTACCTTAGTGACTACCTAACCTATAGGCCAGTATGCCTAACATCAGTGGGGTTTTATATTTGCTAATTATATGTTGGAATCATGTTAAGACTTTTTAATTTTTGAAAACTTTAAAAAATTAACAATAATTTTGAGGCCCTGTGACTCTGAGGAGACCCTCCTGTTGAAGATCACTGCTGTAAAGGATTCCAAAAGCCACAAAAAAATGTGTCATATTTTTTTTGGGCTTATGACTTAAAAGACTAGAAAAATAGATCAGACAATTCGCCATAGGGTTGTGCGGCAGTGGGAGTGTCACTTAAATGGCCCATTTTTGTAACGTCCTGTTGTGTTCTTTAACCCCCCCAATGTAGCATAAGTAGACTTTATATTTCACAATTATTGTTTTCTGTCAGATCGCACTTGAAGGCAGCTTCATTTCACAGACAGAGAGAGAGAAAGATAAGAGACGGAGTGACTGGGGAAACAGTCAGCTGTTCCGCAAACTCCCGGGCAGTTCAGAGCTTGTGTTTGGTGTTTTAAAACTTTCTTGTGGCAGAAATAGAGGTTAATTTGATGTTTTCGTCTATGTACAAAAAGAGAATAATCAACTGTGACAGTTCAGTGACCCACCGGCAGACTCAACAAGCAGGATAAGTAATCCAAGTTTACTTAGAGGGCTCTATACAGGTCGGAAACAGGTAGGCATTCAGTGGAGGCAACAGGACCAAAGGGCTGAGGTAGGCAGACAAAGGTCTGAAATAGTACAGCTACCTGATGCTCTGGCAGAGAACTAGGGCTAGAGGGCAGACGTATACTAAAGGGGTAGTGAGGGGCAGGTGGGGCATGTACGACTGGCAAAAGGTGGGAGCACACTTGGTGGGAAATTTAGAAATGAATAAACAGGCAGGCATGGAGAATTAATCAGAAGACACAAATGATTGTGTTGATAATGCTGCTGTCGCCATAAAGGAGCAGCTTCCTCCAGGCTTGTCAGTGTGACGAAAGTGTAAACTGGAGATCAAGGGGCAGTCCAGGATGTCCCTGGTAGAAACCCCAGGAGTGAGACCTCCTAATCGACTTGGTACTGGAGGCCTCTTCCCTATGGCAAACGTGCAGAAGAAGCTACATGATAAAGACCAGCTGGCCGTCAATGAGCCAGTGGGGTGGTGGGATCCTGGAGGTGGAAACTAGAGGGCTTTCATTGATGGGATTGACTCGAGAGACAGGGAAGCTTGGATCTGGTTCACGCGCTCTGTCTGGCTGTCGAACTGAAGGGGAAAGCCAGAGGAGAGCCATGTGCACAGGTTAACGTACATCATTTATTTTCTGTCTGTAATCTAACCCTAACCCTAACATGTAGAGGGAAACCTGGGGCCTCAGTTGGATTCAATATCTTTTGGCCCGCCTGTGTGATCGGATCACATTTTGTAGAACTATTTCAACAGCGTCCTTTGGCATTTTAGATGACTTATAAAAACAGTCAATGCTGTCAAAATGGTGATATCACCCTCACAGAGGAGGCAAGTGAAGCCACAGGTGATGAGAGGCAGGAAGTGGCTGCAGAGGGTTAGCACCTGACCAAAGCTTTTTCCATTGTGGGCCACCAGAAGTGCTATGGAGTGCAGTTGATGCAGGGATGAATCGTGATGCAAGACAGGTTTCCCCAGCGGGACATGAAAACTATTAGCAGAACAATCAACTACAAATTAATTGAGATTACAGTTGTTCTCGATGGCCATCCACACTCCTGGGGAATTCTCTGACAAAGATTTGTGGGAAAGTAGTGGTACTAACATTATGTGGAACCAGGACAGTAAAATGGGACAGTAGGGTAATCCGCTTTGTTAAGGGAGAGGATCTGTCTGACTACACACTACTACGTAAACGTAGCAAAAAGATATGCAATTTTCAACTGAAACACAGTGTGGATGAAATGTAGCCTGAAACACAGCAAGGGTTTTGGTTAGTCTGAAAGACATTACCATATAAAGTGCCCACTGGGAGTGTTAAATGTCTCTCACTCATCTGTCATTCACTTATCCTGATCAAATCATAAGCGTCCCTGGGGTCAAGTTTCATAAAACTGGAGCCTGCTTGCAGTGGTTCCTAGACTGGGTAAACCCAGCCTGATCTGCCGGCGATTTGATTTCTCCCTGCAGCTCAGGCTGGAAAACTGTACGTTTATCTATCCTGCTTCTGTTACAAATCTGCAGGGACCAATCACAAACTGGCTTATCCACCTGCCGCCCTATTGGCGGGTTTAACACGATGACGATTGTTTACATTCATTATGGTGGCCACCGAAGGGCAGCAACCCGTTGAAGCTGCTGTCGCTGCTGTTTTAAAAGATTTCAAAGGCAAGTTTTCTCTGAAAACGGAACAGAAACTAATTCCTACAAAAAAAGGATGTGTTTGCCTTACTACCGACTGGCTTTGGTAAAAGCCTAATTTACCAGCTAGCCCCGCTGGTGGCCAAAAGAATGGAGCTCAGCTGTTCGTCACCCGGATCGTTGGTCTGATTGGTTGAGGGACTATCCAATTGCGTACAGAGTCATTTGAACTATGCCTGTTGATCACGCCTCTTGTGCAGTAGAAAATCCAGAGCAGACTCCCCAGACTAATGTTCAATCTTAAAAGATTGAGCTTGGTCTGGTGATAGCCAGACTAAGTGGTTCCAGAACAGAGGAGACATTTGGAGGGGCTACCTGTTCTTGACAGTAATGTCATCAGGGCTAAGGTAGTCAGTGTTGGGTTCAAGGCTCTTACCTTCCATTCCCACAAAGAAAAATAAACAGCTGTAGTACAGGGAGGAAAAAGGGCCAGATCATGCATCCATCTCTTCTCCCTCCCTCTCCCTTCTCCTCCTTCCCCCTCTTTTCACCCCCCCCCCACTCTTCGTTTCTCCTCTTCTTCCCTGTCACTGATCCCTTTCTTTTCAAGGCTCCTCCCTCTCTCCACGATCCATTGCGTTGGGTTTAACTCCCTAAGCGTCAATCAACACCACTTCCTTTCTCGTCTCCCCCCTCCACCTTCACCATCTCACCATCAACATTTCAATCATGTCTTTTAATGGAACCTTGAGTCTTACAAGAAGGTAGTGACAGTGTGACCGTGTTCTGAATCTGGTCAGAGTGTGCTGGGTCCATGTGTGGCCAGATCGCTCAGTGAAAGATCTGTTAATTTGATTTCCATCCACAAACAGACTCGCCAAACAGGAGCAGCCAGTTAACAATTGAGTTTGATTAGTCAGTAGGCAGAATACAGGTAAGCAAAGAGCTGTGGCCAGGAGGCAGTCGAGTCACAAGTCAGAGTCAATTCTCGAGTCCCCAGTGTTTGAGACCGAGTCCAAGTCTGAGTCACCAAAGGAGTCTGAGTCCAGTCACCATTACCTGAGTTTGAGTCCGATTCGAGTCACAAGTCCAGAGAATAGCGACTCGAGTCCAAGCCTATTACACATAAAAGTATTCAGAAACTTCATCCAACTTCTGAGTCCTATTTCAAGAATGCTCGAGTTCGATTTCCTAAATCGTCGAGTCCAAGTCATCAGTGTCCAAAAGCCTGGAAGAGCTGATTTGTGTGAACTTGAGGTCAGCAAGTTACCTTGCATGGCAGCTGGTCGCCGGATCACATATTACACGAAAATCCATCTTGTCAGGTTTCAAGTAGTCTCGCATTGCCAGACCTTCCTCCACAGCGCTGTGGAGGAGGGTCTGGCTAGTCCACACAGCATTCTGGGATGTAAGAAAAACCTGCTCTGGTTAATTGGCATTTATTTAAACCAATCGCAATCATCATGGTACGGAGCAACGGCTCTTCTGCAAAATAGCCTCGGGAAGGAACTTGTTTTGGTGGAACATGAGTACGATCAAAAGTAGTTTTAGTTGTGCAACAGAAAACTCAGATTGGACAGATAGTCTAGCTAGCTGTCTGGATTTACCCTGCAGAGATCTGAGGAGTCCTCATAAATCCATCGGAGTTTAGAACGCCAACACAAAGATAGAGGAAGATGACGGACATCAAGCCTAAATGAGGGACATCTGGTGGAATTTCTGGAGGCACCGGAGCAATCCCAGAAGTGGAACGTCGTGGATATAGACCAGGCTTGTCTTGCCACTTTGGTCCAAACAGCAGCGGACCAAACCACTCAGCATTCTGTGAGGGGCTACTGGCAGCTACGGTTGTGGTTTAGGTGTGTGATGACCACAACTGTTCGTTCAAAAGAATAATGGCCATGTCAGACAGATGGTTCTTCCAATCACCTACCAAATATTTTATGAAAGTGCCTGTCCTGTTTCCATTGATGACTTTTCAGCTGGTTCTGTGTAACAAACCATCAGCCATGTCAAGTTAGTCAGCAAGTATCCCAGTATGCATTAGACATCTGGCAACTTTTAAAATTTCTGTACTACAAATTCTATCATGTCAGTAAATTTAGTTTTGAAGCACCTTTCTACTTTGTAAGATTGTCTGCATGGATGGCCGGATATCGATGCTGGCTGGTTGATTTTAGTACTCTCATCACATACACTTTTTTTTTCGTCCTACCCATTTACCCAACCTTTGTAACCACCCAGTGACAACCGTCCTCAAAAAGTGAATTACATTCTGTAAATCCTCCCAGTATGAGCTCGCGTTGTGTCTTTAACACAACAGCTGTTCGTTCAAAGAAACTTCGCCTCCTCCTCCTCCGTCTCCATCTCTGTCTCTTCTCGCCCATCACTCCCCCCCGTCTCCACCTCTTCCCTGCCACTGAACCCTGCCTTTTGTGAGCCTCCTTCCCCTCTCCATGAGCAAGGCTATAGGGGATTAACTCCCCAAGTGTCAATCAATACTGTTTTTCCTTTCTCTTTCACCCCTCCTCCACCACCTCCACCTTTCTCCAGTCTTTTAATTGAACATCGAGTCTTGCGCGGAGGGAACGGATGGTGTCTCCCCCCTTCATTCCAACATTTGATGCCTCCTTTCCTTCTCTACCTCTTTTTCCTCCCCCTCCACCTCCTTCCTTTCAGGCTTGTTTGCACATCTCTGGGTTTGCCGTGTTTGGAAACAGAGGGATGAAGAAGAAGGAGAAGAGGGAGAAAAGAAATGCCAGGAGGGCTGGAGAGGGAGGGAAAGAAGCCCAAAGCACAGGCGAAGGTGTAAAAGTTTAATAAACATCAAGAGCTCTCACTTTTGAGGGAGGATGAGTGGTGACGATGTGTTTCCTGCCTGTTTATTTTATGACTTCATTTGTGTGTGTGTGTGTGTGTGTGTGTGTGTGTGTGTGTGTGAGGCTGGTATGGTCAATGTCTCCCTCTTTCTCTGTTGTCCTCCATTAACCAGGCACTGAGCCTTGTTTTCAATTATTCACCGTGATAAACGAGATAATCCGCATTAATACACCTGTGGTTAGTTCACACATATTTCGTCATACATGGCTGACAAGGTGTAAATCCGGCTGATGTGATAGCTTACAGTATACATAGCGCCCGGTAGTGTGAGAGAATAAAACCCTTTTTGTCCGCTCCTCTTGTTGAGGTGTGCAGCAGAAAGAAAGAGATCTAAAGCCTCACATGAAATGTTGCGTGTTCAGTCAGGAAACTGAGCCGTATTTACATTCACCTAGCTTGAATGCGCTCTGACCCTTTCATGTTGTTTCTTTTCAAGGGGCCAACTATTTACTTTCTACTTTCCAAAAGTGATTTCATTTTTCATTTTCACACTATTTGACACCTTATGTTTGTGTTGGCTGCTTTTTTTTTTTTTTTTCGGAGCAGGAGGGAGAGTGCCTTGAAGCAAATACTATTTTGAAACTAAACAAAAGGTTTCCAAAGGGCTTTCAAACATTCTCTATCTACTGTATATACACAAGCAATGCCTCAAACTGGCATCTGAAGTCTGGTATTCATATCATGGTCAGCCTGGTCGCTAATAAAGGCCATTTAAAAGTAATTCAGGGGTTGGAATTACTTGCATTACAGCAGGCAACAGTGCTACATTTACTATGATGTAAAGACAGAATAATAGAATGATAAATTCCATCAGTACAATACAAAGTCATGTCATACTCGCCACTCTGCTGCTCTCGCTTTCTCTTTTTAGCAGAAATATTCAACACATTCTCATGAACGGGTCCGTATGATATCGTACGGAAATGTTCGCACACCAAAACGTAAGATATCCCAAGAAATTAGGAGACCGAAGGCTGGTCACGTGATTCCGGCTAGCTAAGAGCTCCATGACGCCGAGCGGCAGCTGCTAGTTGTTTAAAGGGGAAATATGCAGTTTTTATTTTTATTTAACTGAACATCTTCAGAGTCATTGGAATGGTTATATGACTTTTTTCGGGTTGAATGGTGGTCGTCTCCCTCCCCCCTAGCACCTGTGAGAGGAAAACCCCCCCCTTGCAACTTTCGGCCAGCGAGTCACCGGCCTCAGCATCAAGTTTGTCTCATGTGATATCAGGTCTCACCATGTAATGAATTGCTTCAAGGCTAACAAGGTAGCGATGGAGTTTTTCACACTATCATCATGGCTGAGCCGGCAAAAAAGAAGCAGAAAGCTAGGAAAGCATTGTCGGAGGAACAGAGAAAGAGGAAACGGCAGACTGACCGAGAGAGGAGTCAGACCCCTGTAAACATAGGAGCTGTCAAATATCTATTCTGAAGCTGTAGGGGGGGCTCTATAGAGAAACCTGTCAGCAAAAAGAGAGAAAACAGAGAAGAAATGGCCAAAACTAAATAGCGCACTTACAGACCTCCGTTGTATCAGCGGTAGTTGGTGGTTAGTTACCCGAGAATAAGTGACTTTGAAAGCACCGCGAGCTGCCGGTCTTTTCGGCGGACATTACGATTCAAAATAGTCCACAAAATATGAGCATTTTGCTGGGACAAAAGTTAAGATAAGACACCAAAACGACTAGTTATGATTAGTAAAAAGATCATGGTGTGGATTAAAAGAAGAAGAAGAAAGTCCTGAGTGTTAATGCCCACCCATTCTCCCTACGTTCTTATACAGCAGCCGTCAACGCTTACGGATTACAGTGCCTCACTTTTTGTAGCTTTTTGAACGAATAGTTCATGAGAACAAGCGGAAATATTAGACTCATTACTGGGCCGTTTCAGCCACTGAATAACTCAACATTGATTGAGAAAAATGGCAAAGTGGAATGAGTGGAATGTAGGCTACATTATACTGATTTAGGAAGACAACAGGTAAACATTAAGGTTGTTTTGAGGTTTTAGTTACAGTTTTTTTGGATTGCTTAAGCACGATTTTCAAAACAGGGCCCCTGTTTTCAAAACACTACACACAATTAGCACAACCACACACCCAATTAGCAAAACACTACAGATCCTTTGCATAATTAAACACTTGTAAAAACTATACACTTTTGTTTAAAAACCACACTTTGTTACCATATGAAACACACACGTTTCATATACTATACTCTGTTTGCACGAGTTACACTCTTCTGTGATAAACCTAAAAACATTTTAGCACTTCTACTTCCCTATGATTAGAGTAGGCTACCATCAACAAAGTACAAATATAATGTCAATTCACCAAACACTACACAAGACCAATGTTGCAGATTGAAGAAACTCATTTATTTCTAACACCCCAAAATGTTGACATGGAGATTCATAATACTGTAACAAAATGTCACTTGTATTGTACTGTAAGTTTACTGTAAAAAAAAGACAAAATTAGACTGGTCTTTTTTGCTTTTGCTGTCTTTGCTTCATAAAACTCCACAAAAGAAGCAAGGTTAGTATTAATAACCCACACAAAAAAAAAAAAAAAAAAAAAAAATAAAATAACTTTTTTTTTTTCTTCTCTCTTCTTCTTCTCCCCCTTCTTTTGGGGGGTGGGGGGGGGGGCTCCCTGCGGCAGCCGACAAAAAAAATATTTTCCCCCCCCCCGCCCGAAAAACTCTTCTATAGGGTTGAGGAATGGAGAGTATGGAGGAAGATATAGGACGGTGAAATGTGGATGTTGCTGAAACCAGTTCTGAACCAGAGGCAGAGCGGTGGAAAGACACATTGTCCCAGACAACAATGTGTTGCATATGATCGATTTGATTTGCTCGTGTTATGTTGCGCAATTGGTCCAAGAACGTAAGTATGAGTGCTGTGTTGTAAGGGCCCATATGGGCATGGCGGTGGAGGACCCCATTCTGTGTAATGGCTGGGTGTTATATTACCCCCACGTTGCCCTGGGACATGGACTATAGCCCTGGGGCCAATGATGTTTCTTCCCCTCCTTCGTGTTCTCGTCAGGTTGAACCCAGCCTCATCTACGTAAATGAACTCATGCTGGATCTCCTCTCCATCCATTCGTAAAACTCTCTGAAGAACAGTGTCAGGCAAAATTGTGTAGTTTAGTGTAGATGTAGTATACATATTACAGTACAGTAAAAGATTATGAGACAGTATGCAAGATCACACTGCTAAAGTGAATACACACCTCTGCATAATCATGCCGCAGTCGTTTCACCCTTTTGGAATTTCGCTCGAAAGGCACTCGATAAATTTGCTTCATTTGAATATGTTTTTTTTTTTGGATGCGTGCCAGTGGTGATTTTGAGACCTGCTGGATATCGTTGAAACTGGCGTGGTCATTGACAATGTTAGTTTGGAGCTGATTGAGTGTTATAGCATTGTTGGCCAAAACCATGTTTCCTATCTCCCTCTCTTGCTGTTCTGTGAACATAGGAGGCCTTCCCCCTTGTCGTTCCCGACCCTCAATCCTATGTAGATACAAACAGTATACAATAGTACAGTAATTTCACAGGAAAAGGTAACAGAAGTGCTGATAGTGAATAGAATACAGTACTGTAAGCAGTTACTGAAACCGTGCAGATGTTTTTGATATGATGATATTTTTACAATACCTATTTTCCAGTCGAAATGTTCTTATCACACTTGCCACTGTATCGGCTTAGATTTGGCCGTACTCGCAGTCCAGCCTCCCTCAGCGTCAGGCCGTGGTTGACAACGTGGTCAACCAGTGTTGCCCGGATCTCATTTGTCAGATTCTGACAGATTCTGCTGCTTTTAATAGTGCTTATACACCTGATTGGTGTGTCTACAATTAAGCAAACAAGTGTTTGCACACCTGATGACTGTGTTGAACCTATTGGTTGGACGGTGCGGTAATTTGACAGTCAGTGCTTTGGTATTGCAAGGAAGTGATTTCATGATAGATTTTTGTGTGTAATGTATGTTAAGTGTGTTTAGTGTTTTGCAAATCACTGTGTGTAGAGTTTTGCAACAAGTGTGAGGTTGACAATGTGCTTATAGTTGTGCAAATATGGGCTGATGTTTTGCTTCTTGAGTGTACGGTTTTGCTAATAGTGTACTACTTTTAATTTTAGTGTGTAAGCTATCCAAAAAAACTGTAACATGGGAACATGGGAATTAAGAAATAATATAAATGTGGTTGGAACGTGCTGGCTTGGACTTTAATATAAGCATGTGTCTAATATTAAAGACTACTGAGGTAAATAATTTTGATTTTACAGTATCCGGATTTTTTTTGTGACTGTTTAAATTGTATTTCACCCTTCCCAGAGAGCAGGAAACTTGGGATTAACAACGGGAGTGATGTAAGATGTATCAAGGCCATAGACTGCTGCTCCACCAGGAGGACCTGTATGACAATTTCTGTTTCTTCTTCCTTCCTGGGGGAATCAATTGTATTCCTTTCTGTGCTTTCTCTCCCCGGCCCAGACTCTCCTGAGTAACGGCGAGCTGACACTTCCAGCTAATCACAGCTGAGCGCTATCACATAATCTGAGTATATCATATTCTCTTCCTCCGGGATCCGAGGTCAGCAACAACTGCACCGACAACACTCAGGATCAGCGTTATCACAGCGCATCTAACCTTTCCTTTGATTTTGGACCTTCTCCTACTTAGTCTAATGTTACAGCGAGCAGAAACACGCTTCCATTTCAGTCTCCCTGCAGTGATGAAAAGCAGCAGCGTTCGCACTAACGGGCTCTCAGACAGACAGAGGATTCAGGCTTGGCTGAGCTAAAACACGCTCGGGTTAGTGCCCAGCCTGCTAACAACCCCTGATAACAATCAATGGAGGATCAATAAAAATCAATGGAAGCTAATGGTGAAGAGCTTTTTTCCTCTTAAAGGTCAGTTTGCATTGTGGGTCGCTATCAGACCATCAGCAGCATCACTGGACCATTAACCCCTGAGGGATCTCCCAGGAGACTCCGAATTAGAAAACAGATGTTTGAGTTCATCACCTGGTGATCGGGATGTTCAGTCTGTTTGTGGAGAGGGGGGGGTGCTGTATGTCCATTTATACAAGGCTAATAACTGACAGTGAGGAGAAAAGGAGGGGTGAATGATTAATAATAAGTTTTTATTAATGCCAATAGTCTACAGCAGGCGTGTCCAAAGTCCGGCCGGGGGGGCCAATCACGGCCCGCAGCCTGCGGCCCACAGCCTCGGTTTGTGAAGGATAAGAGCAAGAGTCATATGTAGTAAGCTTAAATGTTAACAAACTTTGCATTACTTATAATAAGTCATGTTTAAAATGAACATGAGGTTGTATTTATATAAGTTGAAGGTATTCCATATGTTTGGTTATCAGACGTAAAAGTAAGGCAGAATTTTTTTAGTTTTCTTTAGATTTCTTCATGCCTGAGTGGTGTTGATTTGGTTGCATTACCATTTAAAAAAAAAAAAAAAAAAGGTAATTGTGACAAGAAAAATATAAATTGTTATAGATCAGTGCATTTGTATTTAACTTTTATTGTTAAAAAAAAAAAAGAAAAGTCAGAAGGGACCATTGGATCAAATCTGGCACTCTTTAAAAAAACGCTTACACTTTACTTGAAGGTATCTACATAAGAGCGACATGACACTGTCATGAACCTGTCATAACAAGTCATAAATGTTGACGCTGTTCTGTCAGACAGTGTCATTCGGTTTT
Source organism: Perca fluviatilis (assembly GCF_010015445.1). Taxonomy (NCBI): domain Eukaryota; kingdom Metazoa; phylum Chordata; class Actinopteri; order Perciformes; family Percidae; genus Perca; species Perca fluviatilis. Next base: position 2,332,805 of record NC_053123.1, on the reverse strand, counting down.
TGCCATGACAAGTTAGGGTTAGGGTTAGGGTTAGGGTTAGGGTTAGGGTTAGGGTTAGGGTTAGGGTTCATGTGTCATGACTGTGTCATGTGTTCATGACAGTGTCATGTCACTCTTATGTAGATACCTTCAAGTACAGTGTTACCAAATAAAAAGAAGTTAAGGTGAAAACACAAGACCTTTACCCAGGAAACGGGTGTTCTTGTCCCGGGAGTACTACTACTACTACTACTACGTACCACAATATTTTTTCTAATCTTAACTAGTAAATGTAAATGGACTGTTTTTATATAGCGCTTTTCTAGTCTTAACGACTACTCAAAGTGCTTTTACATAGTACAGGAACCATTCACCATTTACACACATTCACACACTGTGGCCGAGGCTGCCGTACAAGGTGCCACCTGCTCATCAGATAAACACTCACACACATTTAGCCGAGGCCGCCGCACTCAGGTCGGGGTCCGTATCTTTTTGTGCCAGGCCCGGTTGAGGTTACCAGGGGCCCATACCCTATCATCCCCGCCGAGACGGCACCCACACAGCGTCACCGTCAGCCCTCGGACAAAGGGAGCGCGTTGACTCGGGGACGGAGCTCCGCGGTCGATAAAAAGGCGTGCAGGAAACAAAAACCTTGAAAAAATGATATACGACCCTGCCAAATCACAGACATGGCCGATTCACACAGGATTTAGATCACAGACAACCTCCGTAAATATTACAAATGACTAGAGGTCACCAGGTAATACTGATCCCGTGCGAATAGGGCTTATGAGCAAAAAGCGGGGGCAAAACGTTATCCGAAAGAAAAACAAAAAATGATAAATCTTGGTTGGATACTTCCTATTCTATTGACTTTAAAGGAAGTGCTTTGTTTCGGCTACCCCCTTTATGTCTCTACCTGCCACAGTGACAAAGTACTTCCCTAATTCAAAGGCCAAACTCTGCCCTGTACCTCTCCAGGTCAGCACCCAACCTAAAAGGCCGGATTAAAGGTTGACTTCTTCGGTGAAATGAAGATCTGACAGCCGCTGGGTTTGTGTTATGGCTCACTCTGCGATGTGTACCTTCCTTTTAGCACTTGGCTGCTTGTATGTAGTCAAGGTGTGAAGGTGCTTAATCCTGCTCTTCACGGCTTTGTGATCCTCATCTCTGAGCAAACACCAGGCACAGGGAGGTCTGCAAATACACACACACACACACACACACACACACACAAACACACAGGCATATACAGACACACACACACACACACACAAACACACAGGCATATACAGACACACACACACACACAGGCACACACGGACAGACACACACGCGGGCACACATACACACGCGCATACATACACACACGCACACAGGCACACACACACACACACACACACACACACTCACACAACACACAATACACACACACACAAAAACACACACACACACACACACACACACACACACACACACAACACACACACACACACACACAAAAACACACACACACACAGACACACACACATACACACACACACACATACAACACACACACACACACAGACACACACACACACACAGACACACACACACAATACAAACACACACACAAAAACACACACACACAGACACACACACATACACACACACACTCATACAACACACACACACACACAGACACACACACACACAGAGACACACACACACTCACACATACACACACACACAAAAGTTTATGTAGGAGAGCAGGGCGAAGTACCATTTTCAGAAAAAATATTTTAAAAGATATTGTTTTAGACAGAGATATATTTTTGTGTGGTCAATAACTCACAAGTGTGGTCTATAATAGGTGGTATTTTGTACAAATGTCAATGATCATATATTTATTTGAACATAGTTGCACATTGTTACTTTCGACCCCATCAGTAGGACTAGTAACACACAGGTGGGTCAAAGTAACACAACAATACAAGTGTTTTTTATTACTCTTGTTTTCATTAAATATATCTCTATAACTTTGTTATATGTAACTGCAAACATATTTTGTCCTTTATCTTTGCAAAAAATATTAAATTACATTTTCATTTAAAATTTCAGTTTCATCAAATGTTCAAATATAAGACAGTAACCTTTGTTTTATTATAATATTTTTTTATTGGCAATGTCAATCCATTTTATAACATTCAACAGTATGAAGAATATGAATTACTAAATTAGCATAAAATTCAAAATAATCTATCAGTAGTATGTTTTTATGTGTAATTCAAAATGTGCATAAAACATTGTGGAAACACAAAAATGCATAGGTGGAGGTGGAGGTGGAAGCTAAGGTATGGCTAACCTAATGTGAGGGATAAAATGTGAGGGTGACACCCAAAATCAGTGTTCCTCAATGTTCTTAGTGACCAGAAACAGCTTTGCAGACAGTGGAGAAATCAAATGTAATGTCAATAAAAATTTGTAAAATGATTATTTAAAGAATATACAAATCTCACATTTTGATAAGCATTTAACTGGTTATAGTAGAGCTGTGTAAGTGAGTCATTTTTGTTTTACTGTAACGTTACTACACTAACCTCCTAGGAGACAGCCAAAATAAATATCACTGCCCTCTTAATATAAGCCTCCAGCTTCCTCTCTTGGTCCACAGAGAAGACTTTGGTGTGTGACCTGTACCCTGGTGGTCTAGTCTTCTCCTGCTGTTCTCTGCCCTCCTGCAGTATCGAGACAAGTGACATGGCATATGCCATGCGACTTTGCAGCTGCCCTAAGACTAATGTGTCTTACAGATATGTCCAGAAAGCCCTCTCATACACATCTGGCTGATCAGACTCTGTCTGTCTTTCTGCCCTCACTCTTGGCATATTCTGTTGGTATAATATGACATAAACATGTTTTAATAAACTCTGCAACACAGAGAAAATCACCTTATTAGCGGGATGAAAGTAACAAGTGTTACTTTGTCCACTGAACTCCGACATTTAAACCCGATTACTTGTATACTGCTCTGACAAGACAAACTTGTCATATGTGTTACAGCACTAAATAACCTGTAGATTGATTATTACTGTGACACATGAACGAGAAACACAACTTGTAAATAGAAAAAGTACCGCTTCAGTAATTTACTTACCGTACTTCGAAAACAGCTTTCAGGACATAACAACGGGAAAAATGATGAAATCACGTGAAATTTTGCGGCTCCGTCACTGGCTGCGTGCTGAAGTGCTGTCATAGCTTGGCAAATGTAGTCAGGGCTCAGAGAAAACACTTTGTTACTTTGTCCGTGTTACTTCCGGTCTCCCCTACATGTATTTTAACAAACAATGCAACAACTGAATGCACATTACCTACACATACTGTACCACTGAGATGTCTGCATGCAGGGACAGACACGCAGACACATCAACTTAAATGCACAACAAGTGAAACAAACTAAATGCACACACACACAAACACATTTTTGGAAGTTCTATTTGAAAAACATTAGAAAAGTTAATATTGGAAGTTATATCCATCTCTTGCTAATGTTATTCACGTAGAGGAGTGCATATACATCTGTGTAAAAGTTTTTTGTTAGATATGGAAATAATTGTAGTCACCAATATTAAAACCTTTACAAAATGCAGAAACCATGTGCATTTACAGTAAGATGGACAACAGGCAGAGCAAAAAGTGTTGTCGTTTATTGGGATCCCCATTAATTATTGCCTTGACAACAATTACTCTTTGCAACATTAACGTTACATCTAACAATGAAATTATATCAAAACCATACATATACAAAACATTAAGCAGGATATGGCTGTTAGTATTGTGTTCCCCAATTGTCAAGCGAAATTTGAGCAACCTTGAAATGTTGCAAAAAAAAAAGAAATGTAAATTAGGTGCGTTTCTATCACCTGGTTTGGAGGGAATAAACTCTACAGTACAGTTTGGTCAGAAGTTGGCACTATAGACGACGCATGGCTGTAACCCTCCAGAAAAAAAGAGTAGAAGAAGAAGAGGTTGGGAAGACGCCGACAGCGGAACAGCTGACCAGTCCTATGAGTTAAATGTTTGCTATGTCCGAACTAATCTGGGAAGGGGTTTTCATATCCCGTTTAGAGCCTCAACCCTCACTTCGTGACTTGGAATAAGGGCAGGCGCCGTTTTTCTGCATGCACTGGGTGTACTGTGTGCTGCAGTAACTCAGAGACTGACTGGGGCATTATCAAACTCAAGAATCCGCTCTGTGTTTCAACCAAACTCTTCCCTCTCCACTCCTGCTCGGGCCGCAACTATGTCACTTGCACAAGTTTGCAGAGCCCGATTAGCCGGCCATATGCTCTGCAAAACTATAAGTGGGCATAGATAATGGATGGATGGAAATAATGCACTTCTAGCTGACGTCATTTGTAACAAATGGTTGAACCATGCAATAAACATTCATGGTGCAAACCACACGTGAACGCACACAGAGTATGCACACGTTCCTTTATGCACACAAACGTGCAACAACAGTGTTGACGCAGTATACACACTGCTAACCCTGCAATACAGACTCCTTCAGACAGATTAGAGCCAGCTGCGTGGTACAGATGTGGATTTATGTGCTTATACTGTGTGACCCTGAAATTAAATACAAAGGGTCTAAATATACAACATATACAGTACGTATCAGGGACATTCATTTACAGTATGAGTTTGGCCCATGTTAAAATACATGCAACAACATGTGAGCACACACATACAGTCACATACACACACACACAAACACACACACCCTCGCGCACACATTCTCACACACACACACACACACACACACACACACACACATACACAAACACAGACACACACACAAACACATACACACACATACACACACACACATACACAGCTACGTACACACACAAACACACACACCCTCACACACACATTCACACACACACACACACACACACACACACACACACACACACACACACACACACACACACACACATACACATACACATACACACACACAGCCACATACACAAACACACACACCCTCGCACACACACACACACACACTCACACACATGTTGAGCTATTCTGTTTAGTAGATATTTATCAGTAAGTGCAAACATGCAACATATTTGCTGGCCCTTATGTAATTTCAGTCAAATTTATGCAAACAACCACATTCAAAGATATTCCATCACCCAATAAGTTTTTATTTTCGTAAAAAGAAATACACTTTCACCGTCATAGCTTTCCAATCAATCCTCCTAAACCAGCAGTACATGTTTATACTCCACTGTAGTGAATTTACACTGTGGGGTAACTCTGTTTTAACTTTGTCATTATTTGGGTGAGCATGTTGTTACAGTAAAGCCATTTTTATGGGGTGGGGGGGGTGGACAGATGCGTGGCTGATTGGATCCAGGCTCACCATACTGATTGGAATGATAAAATGGGTCAATCCATGATGATGGCGCACTTCAAACGTAATTCATGGAGTTCCACTAAAGAATCCCTGATGAGGAACACGGTTACAATATGTTGGGAATTATTCTGGAGCGCAGGCAAAAGAAAAATGGAATCACTCCAGGATAAATGAGCTCATTAAACGCAAATTAGCACAACACTTTAGGTAGTACTGTAGAGTCTCGCTGTGCTGTAATATATGGCAGAAAAGCTCAAAGAAAAATGACTTTAATACAGTAAACCAATGTTAAAATGAACAGGGTTACAGTCAGGCCCAAGAAGATAAGATAACATAAGATAGATTGTATTGATCCCACCCTGGGGAAATTCCCTTGTTACAGCAGCAGAAGAACACACTACTGAAGAAAAGAAGAGTGCATCAGAAATGGTATTTAATTAAAATAAAACAACAGTGGCTGCATGCATGAGTACATTACATTTTGGGGCATTTCGGCCTTTAATGGAAAGGAGAGTTGTAGATGTGAAAGTGGGGAGAGAGAGAGAGGGGGAAGACACGCAGAAAAGGCCCGCAGGTTGGATTCATACCCTGGGCCGCTGTGGTAAGGACAACTTTTCTTTAAAATACGATCATTTTAAGCCTCTGGCACGCCGGTTTCCCATCTGGCAACGCCGTTCTGTGGCATCGATTCAGATAAACTGTCTGTTGTGAGACAATGTTATAGGAGTGCAATTCTAACACCCTACTCTTTTAAGTGAGACTTTTATACAGGGATTTAATTGTAATGGATTATTTGCCACTCACAGTTGATTTCTGTTTTCATGTCTTGATAGAGGAGCAGAGCAGAGTGATTGGGATGTTGTTTCACAGATTTTTTTTATTGATTTTTTTACTCAGAAAGTGCTTATTGTGAGTTGCAGAGTTACCCTGGTCTATGCGTTATCAACTATCACATATGACGCCTCTACTGGCCTGTCTGAGTGTGGAACTGGGAAAAATTACGTTAAAGTTATTTAGTTGTCCAGCCAAATGATTTATAGGTAGGACACTGGAAATCTGGCAATTAGGTGTTTTAGTAATTCTATTTAGTAATTATCTTGAGCTCAAATGTGACATTTTGACTTTTGACCTCCATTTTGAAGTTACTGTACTCTGTCTTTGTATTGTCTGCAAAAAATCACGCCAAGGCAAAACTCAGTAACCTCCACATTATCAATAATTGGTTGCTGATCACCATTTACAAAATCATTACAGTAACACCTGTATACAGTCTAGTGATCATGGCATTTATTTTTGAGGATTTACAATTATAGCCATCTACTTATTGCTATCCTGTACCCTAACTCAATTTGAGATTTCCAAAACAAAGTCAAAGAGCGGTGACTGGTGTTACGGTGTTCTGCCTTGGTTTCTCCTGGGCTTTTGGAAGTTACTGTTAAGACAACCCATTATTTCCTTGTAAAAACAACAGAAATTCACTCTAGATACTTATCCACATGATAAAGGATTGTCTTGAATGTCCCAAAAATATCATTCAAGTTACGGCCTTTTGCCTTTGCACGGCAGTGTAGCTGGAGCCACTGGGTGCCTTTTGTGAAGCGAGAGGAAGTGTGAGAGGAGAGGCTGAGCTGGATTAGCAGTGCTGTAAACACAAACACAGAGGTATCAGATGGATGAGTGGAGAAACTGAATACAAGATGATAAAAGTCGATTTGAAAGACAGACTTAATCTTCTTATCTCATTGGCCAGGATTTCAAGATTCCTATCACGCTCAATGTTTTTAACAAGTGCATCTTAACAAGTTAAAGAGTAATTTTCTTTATTTTCAACCCTATTTTCAATTCCACGTTTTTGTGTCTAAGTGACTGATAGGAACATAAGTCTTTGACATTGGTCCAGTATTAAGCATGAACTGCAATGTAACCCTATGGGGAAAATATGTATCATCAATTTGGTCCACTAAAAGTGATTTATTTTGTCAATGACAGGCTCCGATTATTATTCTGACAACATTAGGTCAGGAGACAAATCAGACTTCCGAGTACATATGGAACGCACGCTTTACCTTGAGGATAAATGCACCAACAGCTGTGGGGTTTGCTCAGCCCACTACATTCCTTCTGACCTGAAAGCAGTAAAGCACCTTGAAGTCCAAGGTAAATAAACTAAGGTGCTGGAACTTAAACCACAGGGAATAGAAAGAGAAAAGAGTGACCGAGCACAGCATTACAAGCCCTTGGCTGTGCGTGGAGAGAAACAGAGAGTGAGAGAGAACAATGGGGCAAAGGTTCCCGTCGCGAAAGGCTTGCAGAGGAGGAAGAGGCTGGCTGCTCAGGTCAGGTCGCCTCTGTTATCACAACAGCAGCTAGAGCAGCGCTAATGTGGGAAACGTAACAGGGATGTGAATGGAAGCATGGAGGCAGAGATAGGGACTCGAGTCTGAGACTCGGACTCGAGTCGCACTTAAGTCGCACGCACAGTGACTTCAGACTTGACTTGAGACTTGGCCTCAAAAGACTTCAGAAACAAACAGCAAACACTCATTTAAAGCTACTCCAATATAATTGGCTGACGCAGACATACACAACTCCTGTCAAATTAAATAAATACAACAGTAATATCAGATTCACAATCACAATACTTTATTGATCCCCATCAGGGAAATTATTTAGTTACAGTTGCTCAAGGTCAAATTAAATTCTTACAATAAGAGCAAGAAGTAGTCTATATACAGGACGTTCCACTTCCGGGATTGCTCTGTTGCCGACGGAAATTCCTCCGGATTTCACTCATTTAGGCCGAATATCAGTTACCTTGGGTTTTCTTAGTGTTGGCGTTCTAACCTGGATTTGTGAGGACTGGTTAACTGCTCCTCAGATCTCTGCAGGGTAAATCCAGACAGCTAGCTAGACTATCTGTCCAATCAGAGTTTTCTGTTGCACAACTAAAACTACTTTTGAACGTACACATGTTCCACCAAAACAAGTTCCTTCCAGAGGCTTTTTTGCAGAGCCACGGGGCTCCGTCTGGTGCTTAGCGCCGCCCAAGACAATTGTAATTGGTTTAAAGAAATACCATAAACCAGTGCATTCTCCCATCCGGGAATGCTGTGTGGACTAGCCAGACCATCCTCCACAGCACTGTGGAGGAAGGTCTGGAGGGGGAGGAAAAAAAGAAAGAGAAAAAAGAATTTCTTTTGGGGGGGGGGGGGTGGCACAAAGGATTTTTTTTTTTTTTTTTTCTATCAGCTCCTCTAATTTTTTTTTTTTTTTTTTTTTTTGTGTGGTTTTTTTTTTTTCTCCTTTAAAAACCACCTGGGTCTGAAAAAAATTTTTTAATTTTTTTGTTGGTTAGACGCTGTCACTTAAACATACAATATGTAATTGTACCCACCTTAGCATTAGCATTATTACTTGTCAACCAGCACATTGTAGTAACGTTAAGCTGTATCGATCGATATTGAAATGTATCAATACATAAAGTCTCTGCTGTATTAGTGTTGTAAGTGGCATGTAATTAATAACCAAATGATGCTGTGTGGCAGAAAAAAAAGCAGCATTACGGTTACTGCGTATAACTCTTTCTGAGATATTGTATGATTTCCAATGACTCTCGAACGTATCATCTGGGTTCCCGTGTTTTGATGGAAGTTAGAGGAACCAGAGGGGTCAAAGGTTATATGACGCCACTGACAGGCGACTAAACAAATGTCAGAAATAAAATAACAGATTTCTCTGGGTTTGAACATTGTTGGAAACATTTGGGATAGAGTAAGTACACAACTCAACAAAATATATAACATAGGTATAGTTGTTTTTAGACATTTTAATGCAGAAATGATACATATTGTACCTTTAACCAGGGCCACATAGCAGGAATTGAGGTGGATCAAGTCTGACCTGCCCAGAGGGGAGAAGGGAGGAAGAGCTGTATGCCTCCATACATATACCTATACCTCCTATACCTGATCTTTGTTGTAAATGCAATGAGGCTAAAGGAACATTTTAGCACTGTGTCTGGAAATTAAAAAACATCCAGAAGGAGGTGATCAATAAAACTATGTTTATCTTGTCTGTGAACATTCCACTTGACCCTGAGATGATTATGCTGCACCTGTATCCAACAAATCTGAATCTGAAACCCCAAGAATATAAATTATGATTTTGCTATACTGCAGGTAAAAAAATAAGTCTCATCTGGAAGAAAATGGAGGCACCTACAATTGGTGCTTGGATAAAGAATATGGTGCAATGTATTTCCATGGAGAGATTAACATTTATATTAAAACCAAAACAAATTAGGGGTGTATGACGAAATCTGGAAACCATTTGACCAGTTTATTAAAAAAGAGGAGACAGCTTCTACAGAGGGGAAATGCGGGACAGGATACCTAAAATTCAATAAGTGGTGGACCCCAGAAGGGGAAAGGACTGGGGCATGTCTTGGAGGGTGAAAGCAGAGGTGGAATTCCTGTATGTTTTGCTGGAGGTGCCATTGTTTTCTATTTCCTTCTGTCCATTACATTACATGTCATTCAACTGATGCTTTTATCCAAAGCGACTTCCAATTAAGTGCTTTCAACCTTGAAGGTACAAACTCCAGACAGCAAGACGTACGTGCAAGTACTAACTAAATTAGCTTTAAATAAGCCAAACTACAAAGAGACACATAAAAGTGCAACTTCTTTTTTTTTGATTCACCCAAGGTGCTGTCGGAAGAGATCTACATGTCATACAATTGGCTTTTATGTTTTTTGTGTAACCTGCAACGTACCTACGTAACATGCAACGCGTAGCGTATCTGCTTCGTGCAGCCACACGTGAGAGAGGACAACAAACATGTCGACAGCTGCTGTACTGTTCTTAAAAAACAACAAACGGTCTAAATTAGGGAGGCAGTAGCAGAGATTTTAGTCCTAGGAGCAGTTTGTTCTTTTTGCAGCTGGTTTTGTTCTGACACGGTTCAACTTTAAAGCCGATAAAAACCATGGTCCGAGGCTAACTCTTTTTCAGACCGTGTTGACTTTTTATGACAAAATCCAGATGATAACACGAGAGGATTCAATAGCAAAAAGCATGATTAACCTGCTGCTGGTGAACTATAGCAGTGCCTCCATGTTTGACAGGACATTTGTACAGGAAATTGGATGTGAAATAGACAAACCCCACGTTGTCAGGTTTGTGCAAAAGTTAGCCATTTCTCAATTGTCAGCCAATGTGAGACAGCCAAACACTCTAAGACCAATTGACAACAGGCATTATTAGCTGTTATCGAAGGCTGCATCACAGCCGCAAATGTTAATCCCCAGAACTAATGCTACTACATGCACTCAAGCTATCATTCACTGCTGCATTAGGCTGTATCGATAACTGCACCCGTGGCCTGATAATGGCCTTGGGAGGAATAATTCATGATCTCCAGAGTAACTTAATGCACACCAGCAACATCCACAAATGAAATGCAAAGCCCAGAGCTTAAAGGCAGCAGAAGATGTGTTATTATAACCAGGGCACATACCTTTTTAACCAATAGCGTTTACAGCTCACTCACTAACTGACCTAACAGATGTTTATTCGGCTAAGAAGTTTAAGTATCAGTGTGTAGATGTGTAGGAGCCTGCTTGCTTTCAAACACACACTGTAAGAAAATGTCCTGGCAGGAAATGACGTTTACGGACATTTCTGCTAATCCAAAAACAGAAAATTCTGTAGATTTACAGTTTATCCTCTGAACCTTTAACGGACATTTTCATTAATCCAAAAATACAAATACGGAAAAACAAAGAAAATTCTTTCATATTAGCTCTGCATATTAGCCTGGACTTTTCTAGTGCAATTTATGATGATCGAAGGTGAGCAGCCAGCCAGTGAGGGATTGTATCCATGTTGCTGCACTAGCAACTCTTACTACACTACAGCAGGTGTTCAGACAAAAAACATGCAAAAGGCTGCATTGGTAGGGGGGGTTACATTACAATTGACCAGGAAACCAGTGACAGAGGTGCCTGTATTGTCATTTCTAAGCTTTAGGGGTGTTGAAATGAATCCTTGCATCGATGCATCGCGATACAGACCTGGACGACTCTTCATCGACGCAGTGACAGACCACAATCAATTATTGCTTACTGTTTTTGCCTTTTGTCTGTCGTCTGCCGTGTTCAGGCTCTGCTACTTTCAGGAAGTTTCTTCTTTAAGAGCAGGCACAATTAAAAGGGGAGTTCATACATATCTGACTGCTTGAATTTGTTGATGAAAACCATGTGTAGCAATATAGACTGGAGGAGGTGATGCATTGTGCATTGGCGGAATCGTAGACAGAATAATCATAATCAAATAAAATTGTGAGACCAGTGAAGATTCACACCCCTACTAAGCATACACAGAAACAAAATGTGTCCTCTGCATTTCATCCATCCCATACATAGGAGCAGTGGGCAGTAGGCTACCGGGGCCCAAATCTGCCAGCAGGTAAGTAAGTAAGTAAAATGTATTTATACAGCGCTTTTTACAGACAGGGTCACAAAGTGCTTTACAATGTGCATAGACGATAAAAACATAGTAAAAATAACCTGAACAAGTGAGTCTTCACCTGTCCCTTAAAACAGTCCACATTCTCAGCAAACCTAATGCTGGTTGGCAGAGCATTCCAGAGTCTGGGTGCCATAGCAGCAAAGGCTCTATCCCCACATGTCTTCAGACGAGTGCACGGCGTGGATAGCAGATTTTGATTGACAGACCTGAGAGACCGGGAGGGGGTGTGTAATTGAATTATGTTGGCAAGGACCTTATGTGGCACTGACAGAAGCACTAACCTAACGTACATGTTTTGGTGGAGGGAGGAAACCAGAGGAAACCTGTGTGAACACGGGGAGAGCATGCAAACGCTAAACGAAATGGCCCTGTCCAGAACGGGGAGCAACCCTAGTACTCAGCAGTGCCTACTTGCTGTGAGGCAACAGTACTCAGCGCCATGTGTAGAGAATACAATCGATCGCGTTTTAACAAGTGGTTTGTAAAAATGGCATGGCTAACTGACTGTTGTGATGCTCAGCCACAGGTCTCCTTGAATCCTTTTCAAAATCAAAGGAACAGACCAAGGTCTGGATAAATACTGCTGTCAATGACCTAAAGCACCTCTTTGAAAAAACAAACAATGAAATGGGCTATTTTTTAATTAAATATTGCAAGTAAACATCTGAAAGAGAGAAAAAAAAATTGTTTAGTTATGTGCATTGACTGATTCATTCCTAATCTTAAAACATGTTTTTTAGTAATTGATAGGAACCAAAAAGGGACAGAGCTAACAGAGTTAGAAACTGTTGAATAAATGTGATTATAATTATTTTACAATTCAATTAACAAATACTCCCTGCATCATCAAGTATCTAAAGTCATTACAACCAGTGTGTATGTGTGTGTGTGTGTGTGTGTGTGTCTCTCCCTCTCTGTATGTGTGCAGCTTCATGCACAATTGCATCTCCTTCTCTTTGACACTAATCTGTCAGCCACGCAGCAACCACATCATCACTGCAAGAGTGTACAACATTTTTAGAGTGTATTTGTTGAGTGTGTGTGTGTGTGTGTGTGTGTGTGAAGAAGTGTGGTTAAACTTGGGACGTGCTATTTGTCTCTCTCTTTCTGTGGCACCCTCCCTCCCTGGTTCCTCTGCTCACTCACCCGTTACCTTTTTAATTTACCTTCTCATGTCTGTCTTATCCCCAAATCTTTCCATTCCCTCTCTGGCGTGCTTCCCTTCCAGTTCCCTCTCTGTTTCAATCTGCCCAGCCTTAACAGAAAAAAAAGCCATTGATTAACCTTAGAGAGGTTGAGGTGGAGATAGGTGGAGTGTGAAGAGTTGACGGAGGCTGAGACTGAGCATTATCCTAGCTGGGAACTAGAACAGAGGTTCTGATGCAATAGTTTGAATTTTAGGGTGAGAGGGCGTTTTTTTTTTTTTTTTTGATCAGGCAGATGTTGGAGTGGAACTGAAATCAAAGGGAAGAGGAAGATGCAAGGTGTCAGCCTGTTGAGTATTTTGTTGAATTATTGTTTAATTTCAAGTTTCAAGTTTCGTACTCAAGCCCAAATAAATCATCACATCATCAACATCACTTCTCTCAAGATTTCTTGAGATTAATTCTCCTTTCTGAAATCAATACTATGTTTGAGCCTTAAGGCCACGTTCAGACAGCCTGTGTCTGCCATCCGATGTTGAGACACACTAAACTTAGGAACAAAAAGTGCGGTCAGAAATGTAGTTTCATTGTGTGTGTGAATGCCCACTAACAGCTCTCTGTGTAGGGGAACGACAAATGTATCCTGTATGACAGCGGTCAGTTTTTCTAAGTGTAATGTCAACTGCAGTATCACTTCTCACTAAGAGCAGTGTCTGCTGAGGCAGTAAGGACGAAGCAGGAAGGGCTGAATATTGGCAAGAGTGTCGGTTGGCTGGTGTCTCTGTGCGTGACCAGGCATGAGTGAGCAAGCTCAGAGGTAGACTGAGAGGATTATTGGCTGGGATGGACCTCCAAAGTCCGGGTCAAAGGTCACGCGGCAGTTACAGGAGGACGGGCAGAGGACGGGCAGAGGACGAAGAAGGACGGTTGTATTATATGCTTGTGTGCAGGCACCTTGGCTGGTTCATTAAGGGCCTGTTTTTCATTGGTGCATGCTAGAAGAGAAGCGGTTCGTACCAAGTGTTGTCTGACAGCATCAGAAATCAAAAGTGTTTTTAGTTGTTCCAAACGGCCACACCGACAGGTATACATTACAGTTAAAGGTGCCTTAGGTAGGATTGCGAAGATCCAGGACTTAGCCAAAACATTTGAATATGAACAACTTCTCAGTCCCTCCCCCCTTTCTGCTAAAGCCCAAAATGGTCTCCTAAGCCCCTCCCCCCACAAGGGAGAATGAATGCGTGTGCATGAGCAGTGATTGACACGCAGTTAGACACCCCCCCCCCGGCCCTGATTGGTGCATCTGAACAGGGAGCTGGGGATTTTTGGCAAATCACACTACAGGCTGTAGGTGGTGCCAGAGGAGCTGGATTCTTTTTTTAAATGACCTGCTTCATGTAGTTCTACTGGAACATAGGGTCAGTTTCAGCTAATATGATAGAAAGTTAGTTTTATAAGTCTTACCTACTGCACCTAAAGCAACGGAAAGTGATGACGACGACAATTAAGTTTAGGCACCAAAACGACTAATGACTAAAGATTTTGACTAACGAAAAAAGATTGTGGTTTGGATTAAAACATTCCCAAGGAACACGCATTTCCTGGGTATAAGTCTATTGTTTCCCCCAGGAAGCAAACTCCTCTCCGCGGCTTGAAAGCGCCGCTATTAACGACCCGCCCATCCACCTCTCACCTTAGCTGCTCTCTCTTATGTGAATTTAAATCCGGTTTGTCCATTAGGTGCCATAAAAATTAGATTAGATGTTGTCACTGTATTACTGTAATATATATATATATATATATATATATATATGAGAGAGATATATAGATATGTTTCTTCTAATTTTTTGGGTAAAATCTTTCCCTGACAAGCCAGATGGTTTTGTTACACAGAACCATCTGAGAAGCCGCCGTTGGAAACTGTTTGGGAATGGGCAGGCACTTTCAAAAAAACACCTGCCTGGATATTGGATGAGCCATCTGTCTATCATGTCCGCCATTGTTCAGTCGCGGCCGCCACACACACACCTAACCACGCCCGTAGCTGCCAGTAGCTCCTCGCCGGACCCTGATTGGTTCGGTCCGCTGCTGTTTGGAAAAAAAAAACATTACTTGAATTACTTTTACACATTTGCACATTTGTACATTTGCATTCTGAACTTATGTTGTATCTTCCTGAATTCCTTAATTGCCCCATGAAGATCAATAACGTTTAATCTAATTTATTTGGTTTTAGCTTAAACCTTTAAAATTTATATATTTTTTATGCTTGTTTATGAGACAAAAATGTAAACACGAACCAGCAGCATAATGTCAGTATGTATGAGCTGTTATTTCAGTAGTAAGACAGTGAAGCACTTAACCACAGCACCATTAAAACATCAAGCTTAACCACAGACATAATTTCATTTTCCATCATACCAACCAGTGTGATGCACAATAAGCTCCCAACCAAATTACACCTTTTTTTATATGGTGATGTCAACCTAGCAATGGGACATGTATATTCATGAAAATGTCTTCATACTGCAGACAGCAGAGGCCCTCAGGAAATGTCATTCCACCCTGTGGAGTACTGAAGCAGTGGGTATGATTTTCAATCATTTTCATCATCAGTAAACTGTTATATACTTTCTTTTATGTATATAAGTGTAAGTGTATATAGTCACTTTTTTATATACAAACTTGTATCTGTCTATAGTAGTCAAATGTTAACGTTTACCTTGTTTAGCATGTTGTCCTTGTTGTCTGTGTCCTACACATTACAGACAGATACAGACAACAAAGAACTTCTGTTGGGATGTGACACTATAATATGTATATTTCTGTGTATGTAAATATGTAAATTAAAGCCAGAGTCAAATTCCCTGTATGTGTAACTTTGCCTTTAAAACTGATTCTGATTATTTTGTGCCTGTGTGTTTATTCCTGAAGTTGGTGTTTGGATTGTTTTTGAAACCATCATAATGGTCTTGAGTGGCGCTAAGCTAGGAACGCAGCGACGGTGGCTCTGCAGAATAGTCTCTGGAAGGAACTTGTTTTGGTGGAACATTTGCACCCCGCAAAAGAAAACGCCACATACAATAATAATGAAGTTAACTGTTGACACAATACAGCAGTAACGTGAGCTATTTAAATGAGCTGATACATGGTTAAACCTCATTGGCTCTTACCAGTGTATCTTCGTGTGTACTTCACCCACAGCAATCCCACCAATCGGTTCCAAAACGTCCCAGTTAGAGAGGAAACGCTGTGAACATATTCTTTGTAAATCTTTACAATCATTCCATGAAAGAACCAAGCAGGTCAGGTTTAATCCCAGAAATGTACTTCTGTTGATCCAGAATAGGTTAATTTAGGCTACTGGGAGAGCGGTCAGTCAAAGCTGTGGACCAAACAACTCAGCGGTGCAAATACAAACTGGCCCAATCATTGGATTTTGCAATGGTAGAGTATGGGAACTCTCAAGAAAACATTCTCCTAAGTAGTGTAACTAACCAACCAACTATTTTTGTAACTTTTTCGAAACAATCATGCCCACTTCCCACAACGGCTTCCAGGGGTGTAGCACAACATTCTGGGCCCTGTAGAAAGGCATTTTCTATGGGCCCCTCGCCGTATCCACAGCTATTCATTCTAGCATCTTTTTGGACCCTCCTCACATGAGGGCCCTGGGTACTCAGTACAAGCCATAAACACTTTTTCCTTTAGACATGGTCCGATGCACTTGGTCATTTTTAATGTTTTAAGCGTACCCCGGCTTTAAGGCTGAGTTCCAGTTAGAAGTGGCCCTACAGTCAAGCAACACACACGATTTTGGTAGGAAAAAAGCTGCAAGTCCTCGTCAACGGGTGTATCCAAAGACTTTTGAGGCCTTGAATTCAGTTAATCAAACATCAAGACATTTGAGGACTTTGTTAGGACGTGAAGACAACCTGGCATTCACAAGATGTCTACAACTTGAATTGGAAGGAGGCGATCAGATGTTTTCCCCTCATCTTTTAGCATCTGACTGCGCCGTACATCAGACAAAACTGTTACTTCCCCTCCGTCTTATAGCCGTGACCATCCTTCCTGTGATGCTCTTCCAGAAGTCTGATGGCTCCACATGACGTTATAATCATGTCATCCGAATCGAATCCCCATTTCTTTTCTCTCTATTTTTTTTTAAATGAGCACTGCGTGACATCGTGAAACACTTAACCGCAGCACTCTACAGGAAAATCCACTTCGCCTATCATCAGCTATCTGGACATCAGATTTGTCTCTCTAATCAACATTCAAGGGCCTAATGGACATTCCTTGGTTTCTGCAAGACTATCAAATAAGAGGAGGAGGTTTTAATCTCCCCAATTACTGTGTATCTCCTGGTAATACAATCAACCCGCGCAGGCACGATGGCAAGCCTTCAATGACTGCAAATTAAAAACAAATGCCTGGGAATAGTGAATTGTCTGCTGTTCTGCGCTCTCAGCTCTTTGCTGAAGTGCTGGGGGAGAGAGAGAGAGAGGCTGAGAGAGGAAGCTGGAGAGTAGGAAAGAGAGAGAGAGAGAGAGAGAGAGAGAGAGAGAGAGAGAGAGAGAGATTAGAAGAAATCCCTCAGCAAGTCAGATGAGGGAGCCGATAAAACCTTTATTTTTTTTTTGGAACGGAATTCCACACCACCATGAAATAGGATTTTCTGCCCCGAATCAAGAAAAACGCTGGAGCTCCGATCGCCATTTCTCCCTCCTCCTTTCTTTCTCTCTTTCTTTCTTTTCCTTTAATCTGATTTGAAGGTTTTAATGGGAATAAGGAAACGATTTGGGGTTGCTGGATCTCGCTCATCTCTCATTGCCTTAACGCTCATAGATGTAACTGTGATCCTGCATTTACGAAAAGTGCTTTCTTAGCTGGCTTCTCCGTCTGTGAAAACAGTGGTTTTGGATGTGAGGCTGCGAGGCTGTGAGGTAGGCCTCTCCTGGCACTAATGTCAGGCCAAACCCTGCGCTCTCTTTACACCCCCTCTACTGACTCACCTCACACCGGAGCCAGAACCACAGAGGCGGTTAGAAGCTAGGAGTGCAACCTGAATGTGAACTGAGGGTGTAGAACGATGGAAAGGAGATGAAATTGGTAAGAAAGAGATGAAAAACACACTGGCAGCAAATCAGATTGTAGTTTGAGTGCCCGGCTGCTGCTCTCTCTGCCTCTCCAAGTCCCACTTTCCTTTCCTGGAAATCCGATGCTGTCTGTGTGACGCTCTCAGTGCTGCAGCTCGCCTCTGGATTCAGCTGGATCCAGTCTGCAGAGCCAGCAAATAAATCTTGCCATCACATCTCCTTTCTTTCTCTCTTCCTCTCTGACCTTCCATCTCTCCATCTTTACTCTGCTGTCCTTGTAACCTTCTCCTGGCTCTGCCTCCCACTTAGGAACGGCAACATAAACCATGATTATGTGTTGTAGAGTAGGGGATTAGGAGAGAAATGGAGGTGGAGAGAAACTATGAGAAGAAGAGACAAACTGGCTGCTAAGATACAAAAATAAAAGAAAATGGAGATATCTGAGCTTTAGGACAACAAGACTCATAGTGTACTGTACAGCCATGCTGGCAGCTCTGTGAGGCTGCACAGCAGTGCTTGAGGGGAAATGCTAACTAAATGCTCATAGTGCCATTGCTAAAATTCTAATGCTACGCGGCTGCAATCTTTAACATGATCAACATCTTAGCTCAACATCTTAGCATGCTAACATTCACCAATTAGCACCAAACACAAAGTGCAGCTGAGGCTGATGGGAATTAAATGAGTTTTGCAGATTTTTGGTCACAAACCAAAGTATTTAACAAATGAATGCCCGTTCAAAATTACTTCACCTGATGAAATATGTAGAAAGTAGTAAGCACGTGACTTGGATATCTATACCAAATTTGAAACCTTAACCATACTGCCATTGACGTGCAATGAAGCTGTAGAAAGATATAATTCTAGCAATGTTACTTAATGTGATCGTTGGTTTTGCATGATTGCCTTGCGACATTAATCATGATTGTAATATAATCCAGGTTTATGATCAGCACCTTCAGGTACCAGAATAGGCTTACATGGTTAAATTTTCAGAAAACACCATATTTATGTTGGACTGCACATTGCTGCAGCTCCTCTTTTCACCCTGTGTGTTGAGCTCTCTGTTTTAGCTACAGAGTGAGACATCTCACTTCTGTTCCATCTTTGTTGGGAGTCACACATGTGCAGTAAGTACTGCTAGCCAGTCAGAAGCAGAGTATGAAGGCGTGCCCTGACAGTAGCTAGGTAAGGACTACTAGCCAGTCAGAAGCAGAGTATAAGTAGGTAGCGAGTAGTATGAAAGCCCAAAAATCTGTGTAGGGAGGTTGGTTGGGTCAAACACAGGACTTTCACCCTGGAGACAGGGGATCGTGTCCCGCGTGTCACGTTTCCTAAACCCAACCGTCCCGTTGTTGTCCCTTGTCCCGTTATTGTTTTCCTAAACCCAACCATTTATTGTTTTCCTAAACCCAACCATCCTGGATACATATGAATTTGAGGTTGTAAAACCCATGTATGATATTTATGAGTGCATAGGCTACACATACACAGAATACTCAATAACCCTAATCATGACCTAGAGTGCACATGTAAAGTCACTCTTGAAAACAAAAAGAGAACACTAACAGAATGAGCTGTAATTGAAAAAAAAATAAGAAAAGTTGATTAAAAAAAAGAGGGTGGAAAAAGAACTGAAGAAGAGAAGGTGAGAGATAGGGGGAGGTTGGTTGTATATGTGGCGGGGATAATTCACCGGTAACCGTGGTGACGGTGGCAGAGCTCCAGGTGATGCTAATCACTCCCATCCGTCTTCTTTAGCGCCGCTACTAAAGCACGTTAGCGAGGGCCTTGGAGCAAATCACACAGAGTACAGGTAGATAAATAAATAAATGCTCGATTTAGAGGATAAATCTTCTTCCTGTTCTCCTGGGCAGAGAGGCGGCAACATGGAAACCACAGCTACGGCCCGGCTTTACAGCTCTGCGTTTGTCATCCTGTAGAGCACAGGAAAAAGGACCTGTAGCTGGAAGCTGTGGAAGAAGTCCCTGAGTTAAAAAGCCATGAAACAGCAACAGAACTGTTTAGTGTATATATACAGATCTACTTACTCCACCTTTATTGAGCTGTGAGCGCCTGCAGTATGAAGGTAGCACTCATGTTTCCTCACTGATGCATGGATTAATACAGATGAATGCATAATTTAAAGCTGCAAGCACAAAGTGGATTGCACCACTAACTGAGATTTAAATCTACCTCACAGCAATGGATTACAAAACAAAAGCGTCCCCAGATCAGCAGAGAAAAAGCTGGACTCATACACTGATCTTTTCCTTCTCTCATCACTCTGGCTTTCCCTGGTATAAAACACTGACTGGCCATGTTAGTATTCACAAGTATGCTTCGTCAAATTGCATTACAAGATTTGTTGAAGGGCTACTCCAGTGACTTTGCATTACACATCCATAAAGTTGGAGCACCCAAATTTGAAGCAGCAGAGGTGGAGATACCCTCACTTTTTTTTCCATGGTATGGGTCCAAAAGCTCTGCTTCCTACATTTCCCATGATGCAACTTGAGAGCGTCTTTCATTCGAGTCCCTCTGCTTGGTAAATGCCAAGGTCTGTCTAATAACCAGGACACACCAGCCAGACGGCCGACCGTCGACAGAAAAGCCAGTCTCCCCGTGTTGGTCCAAAAAGTGCCACAGAACACACCAAAGAGACGAGACGTAATACGCTAATCTGTATTGTGGACGTCATGGCAGCCGTTCAGAATACAATCTCATATTGTACTAAAATAGTTTCTGAAAACATTTTAAGCAGGAAATAAGCCGCACAGTTCCTGAATCTGTCTTCATTTCAGCTCAACAAAGGTCAGTTTAAAAGATTTTCATCAGATTTTGAGAGACTCTAGTCACCTCATTCCGCTCGTCATTTCCGGGTGAGTCCCGACTGCCCTGCCTCCGACTGAACATGTCAGGTCGGCCAAAATGAAGGCCGACAGCCCCCCAGACTGACGACAGCACGGGACACACCGTCTCGAGTCACTGACCTCGCCAGACTGTCCAACGGCCGATTTCCGGCCCTGTGTGTCCCGGCCTTAAAGGTCCTGACACACCAAGCCGACGGGACTAGACTAGTGGTGACTCTCCATACCAGCAGGCGTTGGGTAATCTATTCATCATTCAACAAGGGAAACCGGATACCGTTATGATACCCACAACAAACAGCGTTTGCTCTAGCAGCGGCAGAACCCAACAGAGCCTACAGTCCCTCTGCTTCACTCCCCGCCGGGAAGACAGCGGACACGGGGAGATGGCTAACCAGACTGTGCCTCTCCCGGTCTGTCATCCGTTCTCTCGCCAGAGAAGTCTCCTTACAGTGGGAGCGACCGAATGGCTGGGGGCTGGCTCGTTAGCTAACATTAGCTTGCTAATTTCACCCACCCAACATGCCTTCATCATACACTGGTTACAGAAAATTTGCCAAACTAAATTGTCACTCATCTGGCAATAACAATATGCTTTCCTTCGATTTGACAAGAGTGTGTGAATTAAACATTAAGTTGTTACATTTTACTAATTTAGAGGCTAGCCAGCTGGTAAGCTAGCTTGCTTGCTAGGGGGCTAATTGTTTAGCGGTGCAGAGAGACAGGTCTATTGGTCTTTAGGTAGGCTATATTAAATATCATGGTATAGGATAGCAGTTTATTAACATTAGTTTATTTTGTAATGTGTAGGTATACAGAGGTCTTTTAAAAGAGATGCTATTGTTTGAATTAATGTACCTACACAAGTAGTTATGTATATCTTGTTGTACATTTGCTATCTTATGGACATAATGTGCAAAAATAGTTATTCCAATAGTTTGAACCTGTGTGTTTTTAGAAGGAACATTCAAACATAATTTTTGACCAGTTTTGACAGCTCTTATGTGAATTGGATTGATCAGATGAGATACAAAATGAAAGGGGCCTTGTGTGTGCCTGTCACAGCCGTTTGTTTGTTTTCCTCACTCTCGTTTTCAAGCTGAACATCTAATCAGATGAATCGCCGACGCCGAAAAAAGGTCGACGAAGGCCGATGCTTGGCAACGGTGAGGGACACGACAAACTAGGCCAACGGTCGGTCGCAGTCGGCCCAACTAGGACCGGCGGCCGACGACAGGCTTGGTGTGTCAGGGCCTTAAGGCTCACACTCCCAGTTAGTTACAGAAGTCATTTCCTAATTGTATAGTTTTAATTACAGGGGAAATAGCAATCTCCTTTAAGGAACTGCTCCATTTAAACCCAGTTAAATATAGGTCCTTATAAATAGGGCCCACAGGAGCCTTTCATAAATTGGCACCCCTAGAGGTGGCAGGAAATACGACCCACAGGAGCATTTTGACGTGAGGAGAAGTGCAGCTTTAATGTCAAACCATCAAGGTTTTATTCATATGAATATAGTTAAGTTTAGTGTAGTTTTTTTTCTGTGTCATGCCAAACATTTGGCCCATCTCACATGGGATTACAGGACAAAACAAACTTACAGTATTTAGCAAACGTCTTCCGGTCACATGTACAAATCATTCTGAGAAATACATGAATACAAGTGTATATATATACATATATACACACATATATAAGGAGCTAATTCATCGAGCTAAATGGGTCTTTGTTAAACAGAGGTTAACAAAACCACTACACGCTAAAGTCAAAAACCTGAGCTGGACACTGAAATTAGTGTAAAAACACCAGCTAGTGTGAAGCTAACGTTAGTTAATGCTAACTTTAGTGCTAGTGATCCTTCATTTCCAGCTGTCCACCTATTTTCCCTTTATGTGTTAATAACAAAAAAATGCCACTCGGGGGATAATGTCCCAAAGTATCTATTCAAAAAGGCTAATATCTTTCACATGTCTTACCTGTACGTAAGCAGGTTGCCTTAGCGAAACAGGCCTACGCTGACTGCAGTGAATACTGTGGTGCTACATTCAAAGTCGACATGGAAGTGGGAGAAGTCATTGTTCCTGCTGAACTGCACAATCTGGCACAGTTTATTGCTCTTATAGTGTAATTGGTACCATGTGTTGTCCAAACCAATTTTTAAATGGAACTTTGTCACTGGTATCAGTTTGTTAAGTAAAAAGCACATGTATATAGTGGATAGAAAGCATTCAGTCATAGTTCTCACAGTAACACAATTTCCTGAAGGCAACATGCCTTCTTTGTAGGCTGTCATTCATAATGCCACGCCCCTCTGAGTTGAAGCCACGCCCCCACGCAAAACCAGGGCCAAAAGTCTGAAACCGAAAAAAATTATCTGAAAGTGAAAAAAGATTTGAAACCGAAAAAAAAGATTTGAAACCAAAAAAAGTTGAAGCCGTAAAAAATAAAGTTTTGAATCTGAAAACATGAAATGTGGAACTGAAAAGAAATATAAAAGTGAAAAATGAAAATTTATAATTTATTCAAAATAATTCCAGAATTGAATCTAAATTTTATTCAAACTGAAAGAAAAATTGGTACACTTATTTTTAGTTTGAATACATCATTTTATTTTTTCCAAGTTTTGAACAAAACTTAAATTTTCAAGTTCAAACTTTAGTTTTTCAACTATATATATTTTTTCAAATTAACAAAACATTTGGCCCGGTTAGCTCCATACATATATACACATATACATACACACAGCACACACACACACACACACAACACACACACACACACACACACACACACACACACACACACACACACACACATAGTATATACAAACAACAAATCCTCATCTACAGTTCATCTCGGTAAAGAGCTTTTTTCCTCTTCTCCCAGGCTTTCTCAAGATAACTGGCTAATTTATATGTTTGACATGTGAACAGCCATCTCAGTCTTTGAGCATCATCCATATTTACCAAATCAATGTCTGCTTTTATCGTACTAAACAAAGAGTCACTCTATTCACAATAAAAAGGGCAGTAGAAAACAAAATGGAACTCTTTTTTTTAATATAATTTAAACAACAGATCCGCTTTTCCTCTTCTACATTAACATATCATCCTGTTTCAACAGTCAAAGGTAAAACACCAGATCTCAGCTGAGCACATAGAGATCTTTGCCTCTTAGACACATTATGTACAACATAATTCTCTGTGCCATATTCAGAAAAATACGCAATTTTGGCTTAGTCCATATATTGTCGGACCACTTCTCTTTGTCTTTAGCAAACACAGATTCTTTAAACAAACCAATATTCAGCTTTTCATTATTAAGAAACAACTCACCAAACCCATAGTTACAAAACCATTTGCATATATCTTTAGACCAAGAACCAAGAATGTGTTTATCCCAGGGAAATATTTTCTTCATCAACCTATTTGCGTAAACAATTCCATAACTGGGTTATACATACATAGATACTATGTTACACAGGATCTGTATTCTGCAGACCACTCTACCTCTGTCTCCTTTTAAAAACTCACTCGCCCCTCCCCTCCAGGAAGTACAGCTGAGCTGACAACGGTGCGTACAAACTATATCCCAACATAGGGCCTACTGCACAACACTGTATGTCCCCAAACATGACATACAAAATGTGGTGGCACAGAAAGAACAACCAGAGATATTTATTAGCTATCATTTTATTGTCATCGCAGTTTTAAACCGTCGCCACCAGGGGGTGCTGCTGCACCTGCAGCACGCCCACTTCCCGCTCCTATGCACTTGATAGTCAGCGACTGCTAACGATATAAAGAATCTACAGCCATGCAGGTTTATTAAGACACGTTGGTGCATTGGTGCCGAGTTAAATCTTAAAATACTGTACAACATGTTAGCAAACTAACATTTGCTAATTAGCAATACATTTAAAAAACTAAAAGTTTGACCTGCTAATAGGGACCATGAATTCTGTTCAAAGTCCTGTGGCTATCCGTTAGATGTAGAGATATTTCACATGATAAGGGAAAACTTTGACCTGCTGGTGGCGCTACAGGAAAGGTCAGGGGATCGCCACAAATATTAGGCTCCATCCACTTCTTATTGCAAAATGTCATCTCACTCAGTTAGATATTTCAGTATTGACTAAAGTGGTGGACCAACAGACAGCCTGGCTATCTGCATGGCTAACAACACATTAGTCTTGCATTGCTAGACCTTCCTCCACAGCGCTGCCAAGGAGGGTCTGGCTAGTCCACAAAGCATCTCGGGATGGGAGGAAAACGTGCTTTATAAAACTGGTTTATTGGCATTTCTTTAAACCAATCACAATCGTCTTGGGCGGCGCTAAGCTCCGGACGGAGCCACGGTGCCTCTGCTAAATAGCCTCTGGAAGGAACTTGTTTTGGTGGAACATGTGTACGTTCAAAAGTAGTTTTAGTCGTGCAACAGAAAACTCAGATTGGACAGATAGTCTAGCTAGCTGTCTGGATTTACCCTGCAGAGATCTGAGGAGCAGTTAACCATAGTCCTCACAAATCCACCGGAGGTTAGAACGCCAACACAAAGAAAGAGGAAGGGGACGGACATCTGGCCGAAAAAGAGCGTGATCCGGCATTATTTCCGACAGTGGAACGTCGTGGATATGGACTAACAACACATGAACTGTAAGAAATGAACACTTACATTCAGTCAGCTCAACTGCTTTCCAACCCAGCTATGGAGTGATTTATACCTGACCTGGGACATGAATCAACCAATGAAATAATTGGTCTTTAGGCACTTCTGTAGAGTCTGAAGTTTTGGAAATACTTGTCTTTACTCACAAACAGCCGCATGATGCTTGCTGCATGTTCAGCCCTGCAGTCAAACCACAGGTCCATCCCATCAGCTCTTACACATTATATTGATGAGTGCTCTCCACCAACACATTAACTCTCATTACTGCTCCAGTGAACCGCGTGGCATTTACAAAGACAAATCCCTCTCAGCACAGGCCCACCGAGACCTGAAACAAAGATCCCAGTGCTCCACACATACATCAACATCCCCTCGGCAACCTGCAGCTATTGCCGTGGTTTAACACAGAATATCCATTTTTCAGAGGGAACAATTACAAATCATCAAATGTCTCTTATTTGCAAACCTGGGAATTTGATTGCTAAAAACTCTCAATGCAATGCCCTGAATCTGAGAATGGTATTTGTTTTTTTGCCAGCAGTTGTGTTATTTAGGCTGAATGTGCAATTGTTCAAATGGTTAACAGCCTAAATCACATTTGGAATAATCACTCAACCGTTGATGATGAAACAGTACTGTTAGGTAATGTTAAAGTGTTTGATGTTGCCAGGATTTGCGGTGGGAATTACAGTTTGATTAATGTTAAAGAGTAACAAAGGGAAGGTGGATCTGGAAAAGAAAGATTTACTTTTGTTATGCTTCCATTTGTGTTTTGAGTCCCACTCCAGACAGTCTGCGGACAAATTGAATTGTCTCTCAACAGAAAAGCTCCAGAATCTACTTCAGGCTGATTGATGTCGCTCAAGTATGTGAAGGAGGAAGAGCTCAATTAATGTATGTGTGTGTGTGTGTGTGTGTGTGTGTGTGTGTGTTGGGGGTGGTGTAATTGAGTTAAAGTCTCCCAAGGCCTGAACTGAATTAAGAGCAGATTAGAGGCCAAGTGCTGAGTGTGTGTGAGAGTGTGTGTGTGTGTCCCTCTGCACCTCCGCATACGTGGGTCTGAATTGCTCCCCTGTGTGTGAGCATAATGGTA
The DNA here is from genome assembly GCF_010015445.1 of Perca fluviatilis. Taxonomy (NCBI): domain Eukaryota; kingdom Metazoa; phylum Chordata; class Actinopteri; order Perciformes; family Percidae; genus Perca; species Perca fluviatilis. The sequence goes on along the minus strand of NC_053123.1, from coordinate 2,305,998 downwards.
TTGAAAGATGATATCAAATGTGGTTGTGAATTTAAAGGCCAGTTTTATTTTGATTTCAGTTCACAAGGGGCCCATGGGAAAATGGCCCTAGTGTAAAACAACCCGTTGATATTCAAGACACGAGAAGGTGAAACTTTAAAGACCCAGAGGATTTTTTTTTAATCACTGCAATATGAGAATATATTGAGTGAGAATATAAAAGATACGTTCAAGATTAATGGTACAGCATGTCCATCTTGCCAACACTCTGCCTAATGCCATTATATTATAGTATTCTCTGCTTAAAGCTGCACTAATCAATATATATTGATATGTATATTGACAGTGGATCAAATGAAATGTGAAAGGTGTCACTTTCATAGTGATGAACCCAGAGAGGGATCTCTCTGCAGTTCCCCTCTGCTCTACAGAGCTTTTTTAACATTTTTCAGCTCATAGTTTCATCCATTGTCTGGTTCACTCTGAAGGCAAAAAAACATTCAAAACTGACGACCTCAGTTGGCCAAAAAAGACATTAATGCAAGTTTTTGTAAAAGGTAGCATCCCAAGTCTTGTATTCAAAATTGTACTTTATATGAAAAATAAATAAAAATAGATTAAAAAAAAGAATTCTCAAGTAAAGTATATGCAGCTCAAAATGTTACCTAAGTTCAGTTCTTGGGTAAATGTTGTTATTGACTCAGTTGTTGTTGGCCTGCGTCTGTGCCTGCAGCCTCGGGTGTGTGTTTGAAGGAGAATCTACTTTGAAGTGTGACCCAGCTGCCCCATTCACGTCTGCAGTGCACACCAGGTGCCTTGGATGACACAAAGAGGGGAAAACAACGCTCTCTCAAAGTGCACTGCTCCTCACAAAGGCTTTACATTCACGTAGAAATCTCCCAGCAACCCTGTCTGCTGCGATCACTCAGGTCAAGTAGAGTATTCTATGAACAAATAATAGATAAAAGACTAGCGATCAAGCTAAAGGGCAGATATATGAGATCTGTTGCTGTTTGAAGCAGTGTGAGATGATAAGGCCTACCAGCTCTGCTCTCTGCACTGGGAGGAAATTCCTCTCCAGCTTAGCTGACTAATAATCATAGGCTAAAATTGCAAAGCACCCAATTTCATACTGCAGTCACTACTAGTGCTTCCTCCACAGCACTGCGGAGGAGGGTCTGGCTAGTCCACACAGCATTCCTGGATGAGAGAAAAACGTGCTCTGGTTTATTGGCATTTCTTTAAACCAATCACAATCGTCTTGGGCGGTGCTAAGGGCTAAGAGCCACGGCGCCTCTGCTAAATAGCCTCTGGAAGGAACTTGTTTTGGTGGAACATGTGTACGTTCAAAAGTTGTTTTAGTCGTACAACAGAAAACTCAGATTGGACAGATAGTCTAGCTAGCTGTCTGGATTTACCCTGCAGAGATCTGAGGAGCAGTTAACCATAGTCCTCACAAATCCACCGGAGGTTAGAACACCAACACAGAGACAGAGGAAGGGGACGGACATAACGGGCCGAAAATGAGGGACATCCGGCGGAATTTCTGGCCGAAAGTGTATCCCGAAAATGTCATGGATATAGACTACTTCTGATGCAAACCTCCAGTAGGTTATAGAGATAGCATTACTGTAACAGAAAACAACAATAAACTGTTAAGATTGTTTCGTCAGCTAACCAACAAGCCATAATTGAACATAGGTGTGGACACATCAGCAGCGGTGGAATATAACTAAGTATATTTACTCAAGTACTGTACTTAAGTCCAAATGTTGAGGTACTTGTACTTTACTTACTTACCTTTCATGTCACTTTCTACTTCTACACCGCTACATTTCAGAGAGAAATATTGTACTTTTTACTCCACTACATTCATCTGTTACAGCTTTAGTTACTAGTTACTTTAGTTACTCCACTACATTCATCTTTTACAGCTTTAGTTACTAGTTACTTTAGTTACTCCACTACATTCATCTGTTACAGCTTTAGTTACTAGTTACTTTAGTTACTCCACTACATTCATCTTTTACAGCTTTAGTTACTAGTTACTTTAGTTACTCCACTACATTCATCTGTTACAGCTTTAGTTACTAGTTACTTTAGTTACTCCACTACATTCATCTGTTACAGTTTTAGTTACTAGTTACTTTACATGTTCAGAAACACATGTAGTTTATAAAATCTGATGTTTGATTCTAAAGTAAACTAGCCAACAATTTAACGACCTACAACCCAGCTAACAATTTTTGGTTCCCAGAACGTTCTGGGAACGTTCATTTTTTGGTTAGGTTTGATTGTGTTTTCGTTATTATGGAAAGTTGGTTGAACGTTCTGGGAACGTTCGTTTTTGGTTACATGTCAGAATTATTATTGTCAGAACGTTCCCAGAACGTTGCAACCTTTAGAGAACGTTCCCCTAACGTTCCCCTAACGTTGCAACCTTTAGAGAACCTTCCCCTAACGTTGTAACCTTTATGGAACGTTCTCCTAACGTTCCCCTAACGTTGTAACCTTCAGGGAACGTTCCCCTAACGTTCTTTTTTACATTCCCCTAACCTTTAACAAACTTTAACAACAATGATACTAATTTTATTATTACTTTAAACCGTCTGCATGAGCAGGAATGAATTATTATATATTAGCAAGAATGAATGAACAGGCAAACTTGATTGGATTTAAAACTTTAATTAACAATATACAAAGAATAATAAACAAAATACAAAATAGATAAGGATGTAGAGTGCAAAGTAATAGTGCAAATGTATTGTGCAAAATGCATATTGGAATGATAAAGTATGTAATGTGTAGGTGAATGGCCAAAGTGGGGATGAGCCCACTTCTCAGCAGTTCAGGAGAGTGATGGCAGAGGGAAAGAAGCTGTTCTTGTGTCTGGTTGTTTTTGTGTGCAGGGATCTGTATCGCCCGCCAGAGGGGGGGAGGCAGGAGGATGGCAGCAGTGTAGAAGATGGCCAACAGCTCTTGCTTACGCAAAAAAAATAAAAAAAATAGTGCTCTGTGGTTTTGAATGCTCAGTCCTTCTCAGCTGATATAAAAAGAAAGAAACAAAAGTTTGATATGTCATACTAAGAATAAACACATTAACAAAAGCAAGACAAATTGCCTGACTAACAACCCTGTTTTTATTCTGATCACAAATATTGATAGTTTTTGATTGTTATGATTATTATTAACATCACAGAAGAATTTCAATTTACCGTCTGTGTGGGGCAAACTTCCAATCAAGTCCTCCGCGTCTGCTGCAGTCAGCGTGGGGAAGTTTTTCTGGGAGACCGCTAGAGTAGAAGTCAAAATGAAGCAACGTTACAAGTCAAATTAAAACCTCTTATTAGCCAAGCTAAGCATAATACTGATGTGAACAATAAAGTAACACCTGCCTGTTATAACCCTGCAGATCGTCAGGTCCTGGAAGGCCTTCTTTCCCTTTCTGCCCCGCAAGATGTACAGTTTTAGAACATCATTGGTTGCGACTCGCTGTAGCATGCGACGGATGGCAGTACCTCCGGTTGAACCTCCGGGCTTGTCAGGAAAAGTTGCTGTAAAACATATAGAAACACAAATTATACACGTGGAACAAAGTGGAGAGCTTGTACAATCTCATTTTGTAAGAGAAGTCAGTTCTGTTATAATTTAAGTTATGCAAAAGCCACTGTACCTTCAACTGGGTCCCAAGATGAAGTGGCAGGCCGAGCTTTTTACTTGTAATAGAGTATGCTTACACTGTGGTAGAACTTTTACTTATGTTAAGGATCTGAATACTTCTTCCAACCCTGCACATCAGAGTGAAAATTCAGTTTGTGTTTCAGTTTAAGCTCAGTAACTAAAATGCTGTGTGGGAGTCACTTATAATAATGTACCGAGTCATGGAATTTTTGAGGTGCTCTGATTGTCACCGCACGCTGACTGTGCAGAAAATAACAGTGACTTTTTATTTTCAAATCCATCGAAGCCTGAAATAACTGTTCCTACTTTTCTCCCCTAGAGTTGCACTCAAGCTGAGGACAAAAATATTGCATCTAAGTACTGTACTTCAGTACTATTCTGTGGTACTTGTACTTGACTTAAGTATTTCTACTCCACTCTGACAGCTGTAGTTACTAGTTACTTCAATACAAAATATAAATCAACAAAGAAATTGTGATGTATGATAATAGGATATGCTACCCAGCAGCTTATAAACTAATTACAATGAGCTCCACATGTACCAGCTGCAACATTAAAGTAATGTACACATGAATGCATCAATAATTATGAATCAGAAATATGATTCTGAAATGGGCCATTCTGAGTACTTTTACTTTTAGTACGTTTTGGTGCAGCGGTAGCTCAGTCCGTAGGGACCTGGCCTGGAAACCGGAAGGTCGCTGGTTCAAGTTACAGACTGTGGACTGGTAGGAGGAGAGGTGCCAGTTCACCTCTTGGGCACTGCTGAGGTGCCCTTGAGCAAGGCACCAAACCTTGAACTGCTTGGGGCGCCTTTAATGGGCAGCCCCCTCACTCTGACATCACTACCTTAGTGCATGTTTAAAGGTGCAGTAGGTAAGACTTATAAAACTAACTTTCTGTCATATTAGCTGAAACTGACCCTATGTTCCAGTAGAACTACATGAAGCAGGTAATAAAAAAACAAAAATCTGGCTCCTGGATCTTCACAATCCTACCTACGCCATCTTTAAAGTGATGGTTCGGAGTAATTTCACCCTAGGGTCCTTTGCACCATGACCTCGAGCCAAACACCCTCCCAGAAGCTTTTTTCACCTGGGTCTAACATTGGGAGAGTTAGCGTAGGGGCTAACGGATCCAGGTTTGTATCTCGTAAGTTACCCCACTAATAATGCCCGAAATGATACCTAACTTCTACACTAGTACATATAGGTTATGTACTCATAAAACGCTGGATTGTAAAGTTTGTAAGTACACCAGAAGTTTATGTAAATAACATTTGCCTGTTGGCTTCTCGTCTCTGCTGTTGCTGCTGCTGCTGTAAGACGAGTGCTTAGGGCCGTCTACAAATTACAACACCGAAAAGAGATACAACAAAAATAGTTATTAATTCAACTTTTTTTTTTAAGTAAGTGCTGTAGTATAACTAGCAGGAGACAAGTTATAATTGAGGTAAGTTTGGAGACATTACCTTATTTAATCATTAAATTAATAAATATTTTTGTTGCATCTCTTTTCGGTGTTGTAATTTGTAGACGGCCCTAAGCACTCAGTTGCAGCAGCAGCAACAGCAGAGACGAGAAGCCAACAGGCAAGTGTTATTTACATACACTTCTGGTGTACTTACAAACTTTCCAATCCATCTTTTTATGAGTGCATAACCTATATGTACTAGTGTAGACGTTTGGTATCATTTCGGGCATTATTAGTGAGGTCATTTACGAGATACAAACGTGGGTCCATTAGCCCCTGCGCTAAGCTATTCAGCTGATAACGCTACTCTACGCTAACTCTCCCAATGTTCGACCCAGGTGAAAAAAGCTTCTGGGAGGGTGTTTGGCTCGAGGTCATGGTGCAAAGCACCCTAGGGTGAAATTACTCCGAACCATCACTTTAAGGTTTGTGCATGTGTGTGTGTATTTCGGACTTGTGTGTAATGTGTAATATACTGTATATCAACAGAGTGTAAAAATGTAATTTCCCCCCTGGGGATGAATAAAGTATCTCTTCTCTTCTTAAGTATATTTTGATGCCAAATCTTCTGTACTTTTTACTTTAGTAATGCCTTTTACTTAAGTACCGTATCTACCCTGTATTATACTTTCACTTGAATAAAAGATCTCCAGAGGTTGGGTTGCATCCCCTGAAAACACCAACTGTAATGAAGTAATGCAGCGACTAATGTGGCTCTTCATAGTAACTCACAGCTCTGCATTGGATGTGTCTTGTAGGGAGGTTGTGGGCGTTTGCACAGCCTCTCTCTATGAGTATGTGCCATGCACTGGCCAAGAATTAGACTTACATATAATGACATGAGGGCTTGGCTGTGATTGTCCATCAAATGACAGGCCAAGTGGCAGGTCAGTCATAAATGAGTCATTCCTAAATTAAGTTAAATTGGAGTTATTAATCCCTGTGGAGGAAGTCATCCTCTGCTGTTTAGGACTCGAGCGTGATTTATGGTACTGCTGAGGCTCCACGCAGAGCTTTTGCTGTAGCCTACGTAAGTGGCCTGAAGTTTATTACTGTACGTTGGTGTGTGCGTCGATCTCTTGAAGAGAATAGCAGGGCCGGCGTGTTTGTGGGGGGGGGTGTGGGGTTGAGCGAGTGAGAGAGTGACAGCGATTAGCTTCGGAGCCAGTGCCGACTCTACAGTCATAGCGAGAGAAATAAAGTGTCTCCCGTGTGCTTTTTTGACCACGGTGGGAAATCTTTAGCAGGAGAAGGTAACCCTCTCTTTGAGTTCACATTGTTTATGGAGAAGGAGAACCAGGAAATGGGTCGGGGGAAATGCTACGCTACCAAGGCCGAGCAATGTGCGTCGCCGCCACGTGTAGTTACATTTTTCAAGAGGTGCACGTCAGGCTACGGCGCAGGATCCGTGTCTCCACATACCTACGTACATAGTGGCCCAAGAACCACCAGCATTTCTGGAATCACTACCTTCAACGGTCAACAGCATTGGCTGGAGTGTTCCTAAAACCTCTCATGCATGTCTTTGTGCAGCACCTGGAGGAAACCCACTAACATTGGAAGGACATGCACCTACAAAGACAAAGGTGTCCCGAGCTGGGCCTTCCTTCAAACCACTCACAGATGTTTAAAACATTTCGAAACGCCGCCTCTGACTTCCTGTTCTGACGTACCGTCTGCAATGCTGAAAATATGGATGTCGCACAAGTACAAATAAGGCGTCAGGCATGGCTGCTTTGCAGTAATGATGTCATCGTCCCACCCTGTATCTTGGCAGAATCTGGGCTAGATTAGGAGTGTTACGAATTCACCAGTTAAAATCTGTTAGTCTCATACACGTTCAGTGTGTGTCTGGCTGTTGTGGGTGCCACAGCCACATCACCTGGCACGTGTGGCTGAATGCGACTGTAAACATGTCTAACAGTGAATTGATAGAGAGTCTGGGTGTGACTGTGTGTATGTGCTTTTGATTTGCGCGCGTCGCCGGCATGTGTCGCTGAAAGAGCACCTCGGAGCGGCTGCCCTGCGGGCCATTGTCCGCTCCAGATGTTTCCCTAAGCCACCCAAAGTGCTGCCGAGAGGAGATAGAGGCCAAAACCCACTATACGCCGTAAAGCCAGGCTGTAAATTTGCTGCATGCCTCAGCCTCGAATTTGCACCTGAATGGGGCAGGCGGTTAGGCTCCAGCAGGGGGGAGGGAATGGAGGAGGGGGTTCCCAACTGTTGTTGAGGCCTAACACACACACACACACACACACACACAATGCAGCACAGAGTTAGGAAACCTGCATGCAATCTCCCCCTCACTTGTTGACAGGGGGGCCGTGCGAGAGCTTTTAAATGGTAATGAAAAACAACAATTCTACGACGAGATGATCCGAGGATGAGCTAACGGGGGTGCGAGGAGAACCATTATCTTGATGTAATGACAGCTGCTCACTGAAGCACATAAGTGTCCTGAAAAGTGTACTTAATGCAGTTGTTGATGAAATGGGATTTGAAGCAGAGAAGCAGAAAGAAATGCTGCGTTGGATGAGCTCTTTGAATCAGTTACATGGCGTAGTCCAAGAAGACCAGTGGCAGTTTTTAGTCTTATATTAAAGCTCTGTGGGGTTTTTGGCTGTTTGTTTTAAATGGACACTTTACCAAAAGTCTGTATATTTGATCAATTACATCTATGGTGTCTAGTCTGTCAGACCTTCCTCCACAGCGCTGTGGAGGAAGGTCGAGTGGAGGAGGCTAGTCCACACAGCAATCTGGGATGGGAGACAAACCTGCTCTGGTTTTATTGGCATGTCTTTAAACCAATCCCAATCGTCTTGGGCGATGCTAAGTGCCGGACGGAGACACGCTGCAAAAATAGCCTTGGCAAGGAACTTGTCTTGGTGGAACATGTGTATGTTCAAAAGTAGTTTTAGTCGTGCGACAGAAAACTCAGATTGGACAGATAGTCTAGCTAGCTGTCTGGATTTACCCTGCAGAGATCTGAGGAGCAGTTAACCATAGTCCTCACAAATCCACCAAAGAAAGAGGAAGGTAACGGGACATCTGGCCGAAAATGAGGGACACTCGACTGATTTTCCGTCGGCACCACAGCAATCCCGTTAGTGGAACGTCGTGGATATAGACTAAGTGGTATCTAGCCATTGTAGATCATTTGCATCTTATTTGCTGTTTTAAATGTATCTGACATTTGTTGCCCAAACATTGGAGGTAAAAGAAATTTTGTTTCTAGTGCTGACTGCACTGAAAAAAACTTCCAGACACTATATCCCTGCTACTCCCCAGAGCTCACTTCATAATGCTGGTTAGAGTCAGCTTTCTGCAGTCATTTGATTTATTAGCCATCATGCATGAATCCCGGTTTCCCTAATCTGAAGGAAAACCTGGTTACCCCAACTCATTTCTTTTCACATGCGAGCATGTGCCTGCCAAAGACTGCAGGCAAGAGAGGTAACACTGTGACAGCAGAGCGGCGGCATGAAGGGAAAGAAAAGTGTAACTTGCACTAGTAGTTTCTATAAATCTCAATCAACCAGTTTCCACAATGTTGTCAGACACTTCGAATATTAATCTGAGCCTGTCAGCTGTCACTTTTGTGAAGGTAAATACAAGCTGGACATTAGCCCTATTATCTTACATTGTAGCTTGAACAGAGGAAAATAGGGTTGAAAACAACGGTAGTTACCCTTTAACAGCAGTCAACTCTGGCAACATCTGATGACACAATGTAGAGAAAAAACAACTATTTATATAAGCAGTGCATTTCAGACTCAGTCTTAATGAAATGTCTATAACCACATTAATCTTGCGAATGCCTAACGATGCACAGCAGTGGAGCTTATTTGAAGTAAAGTTGGTGTTTACTTTTAATCACACTCTGTGGCTTTCATTCACTCCCTTTCCCTGCTCCATATTCTCTCCTCCAACTCTTTGTTTTTGCCTCTCACACACCCACACAAAGACACACACACACACACACACACACACACACACATGTGCAAGTACGTATGTTTACTTTGCTCGAGCCGTGTACTCTGAACGCCACATTAACTCCATTTTGTCACTCATCACTGAGTGGTGTTAACGCTGTGACCTTTCAGCAGGCAGACTGACGTATCATTAGCGATACTGTGGGACTCCACACACCACGGCTCCCAGCCCCAGCCCATTAGAAAGTCATCAGACGGCCTTCATGTAATGACCAAATCACTCCCTCACGGTGTTACACAGGTCCTTAATGGAACTGATTCACATACACAAAGACCCAAAGTCATAGCTTGATCTGGCTTTGCATCATCTGACGTAAGAATAGAGGAATGACATGTGAACAATTAAGGCACAATAAATAAGCAAGGCAGTAGATTGGGAGCCTTGGTGTCCATGCCATCAGACAACGAGGAGGGTGTAGGATTTTTGTCACGTGAGGGGTCAAATACATTGACAGTAGCATTATCCATTACATTTTGGTTTAGTTGATGTGAGCCATCTACAGTATATATATTTGATTGCCTCTCTATGCACTATCCACATTATTAACCCTCCTGTTGTCCTTGGTTTTCAAAGTTCATATATCAGAAATTGGGTTTCTTTCAAGCTCATTGCCCAAACATAACATGGATGGTTCCATGCAACGCTCTTCGCAAGTCAAATTAAGCATCAGATCACTTTTTACCTTGAATGTTGGATGTTTTATTAAATTAAATTATATTATAGCGCATTTGAAAAAAAACAATGAAATGGTCTCTAAACACTATCCTGACTAAACTTTGACAGTCTGCGATTAGCCGCTCAATCGAAATGTCGAAATAATGGTAGGCTATGAATTCATATAAATGAGGCTTATTGACTATGAATTCCAAAAAAAAAGTGTAAAGCTAGCAGTAGTTGATGTTAGGGATGAATCCGGTGAAAAAAGGGCAGAAAAAAGGGTTAGTTTTACATTTTTACCCAGGAGAACAAGATGCATGGTCAATGGGAAGACAACACAAGGGTTAAAGGGCAATTCTGTCAGTTTTCAACCAGGCTTTTGTTCTCTTATTTGAATCCATCCTGACTGTGTATCATGCTACCTTTACATTCGCCACCACAGTTTCAGAGACTCTGGAAACAAAACAACATATTTTGGGGCCAAGAAAAACAAGCCTTTTAAAACTTCACAAAACACTTCAATGATGCAAAAATCCTATCATTAAAGTAAACACAGAAATAATAGCCCCCTGGGTTAGCTGTTGTAAGTAACTTCACAAGGATCTCTTTCCAGAGCTCGGTAACAAAACTAATTTAGTTGCCTATTCATCTGTTTACACATGTGAAGCTGAGGTTGATGTAGCGTGCGCGTGCTAGAGAATTAATAGGCTAACATACGAGAGAAAGTTTCATTTAAGTTATTAGTCCACGAAAACTCAAGAAAACTTGAAATTATGGCAATAATATGAGTCTGTGTTAGCTAGTCCTCATTGAAAAAATTCTCATCAACGGGTTCTTATGATATCATACAAAGACGTATGCACAACAATTCGCATATCTGACCAAATGATGGCGACAGGTCATGTTTTAGCACATAGACTGTAGTTTGTGCCACAATAAAGGTGGCTGTGATGCAGGTACCGGTCCCCGTGACGTAGAAGTGAGATGTCTCACTCTGTAGCTATAATAGAGAGCTCAAAACACAGGGTGAAAAGAGGAGCTGCAGCAATGTGCAGTACAACAAAAACATGGTATTTTTTGAAAATGAAACCATGTAAACCTGTTCTGGTACAACCTCTAAATACAATTATGATCCTGCACATGAGCATAATATGAGCACTTTAAGTAGTACTTACGGGCAGGGTACGAGTTGTGAAAAAAGCAGAGGGGGGAGGTTTTTTGATCAGGCACAACAAAACTAAACATGCAAGAATTAAATCCCCCTTCCAATACCATGAATATAGAGCCACACGGCCAGCCACGCCAAAACACTTTATTTTTATGATTTATGACCTTTAATAATATTCAATGGAAAATAATCTCAAAATGAAATAGCAGTGTCAACATAAAACACAGCACTTTCAAGCCAGATAGAGGAGTTCACTGTGTTTTGGGACTACACCTTATAGTAATGAATATGTGTAATGAACACACCACCACCATCAGTGCAATGCATTTGTAGCTATGTGTGCAAATAGTTCATAAGAGCAGTAATGTGAACACTGCATTAGCCACCTCTGTCATCTTGAATTCTGTGCACAGACATTACAGCTAAGGAAACTAGGATCTAGAATTGTTCATTTACTTAAAGAAAGAAAATGCCATTATTATAATTTTTTCTCCTCTAATATATGTCTATTTTGGAGGGTTGATTTTCAAAATGAATTGATGGAGGAAATAGAGAGACATTTTAGAAAATGACGAGACAGAAAACAAGTCATTTTTCTTAAATGCTAACATCTGGACAGGCTGAGCTCAAACATAATGGACGATAGTTTTTTGGGCCTTTAAGAGGCTAAAGACGGGGTCGACCCTCGAGATGCCTTTCTTCTCGAGCTGGCTAAGCCTGGTTTTATTATGGATAGCACACACACACACACACACACACACACACACACACACACACACACACACACACACACACACACACACACACAGACTAGTGGGACTGGGAGTGGATTTATAGAGGCACACACTCATCAGTGAGGCAGAAGTCTGTGCACAGTTAACATACGCCCAACTGCTCCCATTTTGGAGTATGTGCCAGGCTCAAAACGTACATGTGTTTGCTAATTAATGTTTGCAATTAAAGTTAGGCTGTGTGTTGCTGCTGGCAACCACCACAGCCACAGTCATCGCAGCATTCTCAATATCCCGCGACTGCGATCTTGCCAGTGGAACTGGTAGATGTGTAAAGATCCTGACGGTCCAAAACAAACTCTCTTCTTTTTTTATAACGGTGGCCTGTGCAGTCTTTGGAAGACTAGCCGCCGGTCAAAGAGAAACCATTCTGGAACGTTCTTCTTGCCTAATTAAAAAAGCAAACAGGCTGTCTTTCTCAGAAAAAGCCTCCACAATTTGTTGTTTATCTCTTTTGTGTCACTAATGCCAACCTTAAAAGACTTTTCAAGCGATTCCACTGTCGCAGACTATTTTCCAATATGGGAATGCAATCCTGAGAGTCTTGCTAGAGCTCCCGTCCTCTCAAACATTTGGTGTAGGTCGTAAAACTCAGTCCCAGTCAGTCTTTTTCCCGTCTTGAAGTTCCGACGAAATCAAACGTGTTTGATATTATCGTAAGTTTTAAGTCTTGGTAGTGAAGTTAAATCACGTGAACATTGTCAACAACCAATGGGTGCGCTCCCTCCAGCACCAAAACAGGAAGCAGCAAACAGCTAGAGCCAGTGCTGTTTTGTGGTTGCTATGGCACCAAGCTAGGGAAAGTTGCCGATGTTCAACCCTTCTGAAGCGCGTCATCCAACGGGAGATTTAACAGCGGATTAACGCAGAATTCCGAGTGCTGCCGCCATTCATCTGCATGTACGGCAGAACAGAACATCAGCAAACTTTCTCTCAAGTTACCAGCTAACGCTAGCGGCAGCTAGCTAGCTAGCTTGGTTACATTTTTCAAAACAAATCTAGCTGTAGTCTTACAATGTGTGACCCTGGAAGATCCCTACCCTGATATACAATATTCTGACAGTCCTTAACGTTAGATGTGAGGTGATTGTCTTTAGATGTGAGACGTTGTCAGACTTTTCAAAGTCTTCTAGAGTATGGTAGGCATAAACGAGACTTAGCACCTTTAGCCTCAAAAAGGGAATTTGTGTTAGCATAGTGGGGGTTGCCCTGAAACAGCCGACGAACACGCAACATTATTCCCATTTAAAGCCCTGACCATAATGCAGCTCATTTATCAGTGATGGCGAAAACAGACAAGCTCACTGAAGTCCCACTCGAGTGTATTGCCTCAGACATAAATCAGGTGCTCTCAGCTCAACAATGCTAATCCAAAGCCGCTAGTTAAGTTTGGTCATTCAAATCACTCAGCGCTCTTAGAAGAGCAGGGGGAGTTTTGGTGATTCGTCAGTACCTTTTGCCGATGCAGCAATATCCCCCCCCCCTCATAATTTAAAATCAACAGGCTGGGGGCTCTGCAGGCCAGACGTGGCTTAGCTAGTAAAACAAATGCATTAGCCCCTGTCCATGGCTATCAAAACAGCCATTAGCATTTCCGCAGCTGGTAATCGCTGGCGTTGAGAAAGCAGGGAGGAAGCCCTTTCGGCTGGCTTCCCACACATTGCTACAAAGTGGGCTTAAAGCACGCCTGCCACTCATGTCGGGAGACGTGCGCGAGCAGCTCGTGCACACACTGACTCACTCATACACAACCCAAACACACACTTTCTTACATGCACACATATATACACACCCAACTTGCTGGAAAAAAAAACACCACACACACAAAAAACACACATGGAGACATTTACTTTTAGACATTCACACAGTCACGCGCTGTGTCACCGGATTCCATGGCCTCAGGCTAATGGTAGACACGGCGGGTTCCCAGGGGCAGATCATGTTGGGCAGTTTGAAACCAGTAAGAAAACAATTAAGTCATCAGCGTTAGCGCTGTGCAGGAGGAAAGGGAAATTGCCAGTAAAACTTTAAAGGGGGAAATGGCATTACAACCAGAACAATAGGACCTTGTGAGATATCAAATGTCTCCAATCTTAGGATGGTAAGTTGGCTCTGATGTGAGCCTGACGTTGACTTTACATGTCACTGTAGGGTGCCAATGTCAGGAGTTGACTTCACTGGGAGAGGTACAGGAAGTGGCTGCATTTTTCAATTTCTTTTATTAACATACAAACAAATTGGCATTGCACAAGTCAGTCTAACCCTCCCGTTGACCTCGGGTCAAATTTGACCCGTTTTCAATAAGTTTCTATATCAGAAATTAAAAAACGTGGATGGTTCCATACAACGCTCTTCACAAGTAAAATAAATGATGACTTCACTACTTTCTTTGAATGTGGGTGGGTGGAAAAGCTTCAAAAACGTGGGGGGGAAAACAACAAAAGCGTCAAAAAGGGCAGAAAAAATCGACAGAAACGTTGGGAAAAGTGACAAAAAAACGTCAAAAAAAAGTTAAAATTTTTTATTTTGACCCATAAAAACAAAAGGTTGCATGGTTGATGGGAAGACAACACAAGGGTTACACAAAGCACATACACATCTGAGCATCAGGCAAAGACATGAGAGTCTGCAGATCCAAAAGAAGAACATGTTTAAATAAAGTGACTGCAATTTCAGTAAGGGACTGCACAAAAAAGGATTGGGGTAAGGAAGGGAGGGTGAACTTTATGTTTCACTTTTTATAGAAGCAAGGGTTTTAATAATGTTAATGATATTAATAGATATAATGAAAAAAATCTATCTATATACTATAAAGACGCACATCTATGTTTCTCAAACGTGTACTAGGTTCAGTGGTGGAAGATGTATACAGATCCTTACGTAAAAGTACTAATACTACACTACACAATAGTCCTGCATTGGAAATGTTACTTAAGTAAAAGTATTTAGGTATCATCAAGAAAATGTACTTAAGTTATTAAAAGTAAAAACTCCTCCCATTGTAGAAAGTGTAATCATCTCAGCTGGACTTGTAGGCCGTTATATTGTTGGCTAGTTTCATTCATAATAAAACATCAGATTTTACAAACTGTGTTTTGTGTGCAGAAATCTTAATATGTAAAGTAACTAGTAACTAAAGCTGTAACAGATGAATGTAGAGTAAAAAGTACAATATTTCTCTCTGAAATGTAGAGAGTAAGTAGAAAGTGGCATGGAAAGTAAAGTACAAGTACTTGAACTTGGGTACAGTACTTGAGTAAATGTACTTAGTTACATTCCACCACTGATTAGGTTAATGTGTTAAAGTCTCTTCCTGAGGACATTTCAGGTTGTTGTAAGAAAAGTCAACCATGGAATATACAATAGCGACTTGTGGATTGGCCCTTGAGTTGAGCATTCAGCTTTTGAAAAGGGGTTTTGTGGGGCGGCGGGGGGGTGTTAGAACACACACCAGTGCGCACTGTCACTCATGCTACAAGCACACACGTTCACGTTTGTCTGCTCTTGCCACTCACCTCCTCTTTGAACTGCTAATTGTTAATTACCTCAACATTTCTCTGAGAAGCTGGAAGGCTCCGAGAGCATCTGTGATTGATTGGGCCGGTGGGTGCCGTGTGTCCTTTGATGTTGATTTTATTTCCTGATATCCACAAAGCAGCGTCGAGGAAGGGCTAAGCCTGCTATCTCAAGATCGCTGTTGCATATTCAAGTGAAGGTGATTTCCATATCAAAATAGTTGTTTAACAGCTGCGCCACGGATCAAGTGAGCAGCATCGGGGGTTTGTTTCCTCTGCAATCGGGGGAAAGCATCTGTGAGCTCACATTTCTGGCATGTATGGTGTGAAGCGTGATTTGTGGTTGTGCGGAGGCTCCACGCAGAGCTTTCGCCGTAGCATACGTAAAGTGTGTGTGTGTGTGTAGTGCGAGGGAGAAGTGAGAGACTGAGTTTGAAAGGGCATTTACCATGCAGGGAGGCTCTTACAAAAATGGTATCAAGTGGCATTATGGGAAGTGTACGGTCCAACGCTAAAGGACAATAAAGTCAGGATATCTTGGCCTCCGCTGCTTCGGTCGTGGCCATTCTTTATTTAACCTGTATACCTGTGTTGTGTTTCCTGTCTGCAGACATGTCCGTTTGCATTGTGATTTACGCTGTCCCTGGCTTGTGTTACTGTAACCAGCTATCCCATCATGCCCTGTGCTTCTCATGTCGGATTCTGCAGCTACTGAGAAGAGTGTGTGCTAAGTTGCGTATATATTTTAATCTTGATGTACAGCAAACGGTTTCTAATATGTGTGTCCTCTGAGTGAGCCTTGCCAAGCACTGTGTGTGTGCATGAATGCATCGGTGTGTGTGTGTGTGTGTGTGTGTGTGTGTGTGTGTGTGTGTGTGTGTGTGTGTGTGTGTGTGTGTGTGTGTGTGTGTGTGTGTGTGTGTGTGTGATTTTACAGTCAGTCCAGGGAGATGGTTGAGCCATCTGTCCTCACCACAGTGGAACTGATAAAGCTGTCAGACCAGCTCCATGTGAAATCCCTCCCCGTCATCATCACCTCTATGTCACTAATTACAACTTGTGTGTGTGTGTGTGTGTGTGTGTGTGTGTGTGTGTGTGTGTGTGTGTGTGTGTGTTGTTATGTGCATGAATGTATGTGAATAAGGTTATTGCTTTTATGTTTTTTTATGTATGTTAGTTTATTATGTAATGAAGTTTTAAAAAGTAAAAAAAAAACTTTTAATAATACAGACATTTTTAAGATGAAGAACCAGGTAAACTTTTACATCCTCTTAGTAGATTCTGTAATACTTTCCATCCGTAATTAATGCACCGATATCCCGTCAGCTCTGTGTGTGTGTGTGTGTGTGGTGTCCGCGCTTACAGGTAAATGCGTCACAGATGGTGACATCACAGCAGGTGGCTGCTCTCTAAAGCTGCTTACATGGCGGCCGAGGCGGCGTCGATGAGGGAACTGTGACAGGGTTGCCGCTACAGGAGACAGATATACCCTGACACATCCTGGATAGCATACACACCCACTTCCTTCACACACACACACACACACACACACACACACACACACACACACACACACACACACACACACACACACACACACACACACACACACACACACCTATCTGAGAAGGAGGCGGGGGGGAAATCTTCACATTGCAGATCCAGTGATGCTTACGCCTTCAGGTGCAGTTGTAACGTTCGTGATTATTTTGTATTCAACTTTTGGGGCTGACATGACATGCTGAACTCACAGTTTTGGGGTCCTGTGGTCTTGTTGAAGAGACTTAGGTTAAGGCTGTGCTTCTCTGGTTCTGGATCACATCCAAGATGAGCTGTACTCATAGATGGGAGGGAAAAAATAAATCAGTACACAGATATACTGAGAAGCAAAGTACAACTGTGCTTGGCTTTCCATTGGAAATGTAATTATTCAAACCATCTGTTGAGTTTGAAGATCTTTCATTGTCACCTGTGTTTTTCTCATTGGAATCCAGGATCATTACAGCGCTACAGAGTTTTACAATTTCAGATCTTCAAAATAGGCTTACTGTAAAAGAGTGCTCTGCAGATTTAGCGTTGCACTACTAATAATGTTGTCTGACTCACGATGGAAAATTAAAAAAAATATATTCTAAATGGATGCAGCAGAAACACAAAAAAAATCTTTTTTATTCCACGCCTTCTTCTTCTTTGTCCAAACCTGGCGCCTACATTACCCACAGTGCAACTTGACAAGCTGACGGTTCAGTCCTAGATTCAGGTGTGTTACGGTAGCAGCGGCTAATGTAGCCTCAACCAGAGATGAGGACTACAGAGGTCTGGTCTTACTCTTTCTAACTCTACACCTTCACATCATTTTTAATTTGCAAACTTGAATTCTTCAGCCCCAACAGACGCTGACTCGAGTGACATAACTTGAGGAAATTAAGCACTCGGTCAATCAAATCAATGCTGATCATGGTTTCAGCTCGCTATGCATGCACAACCATGTTTGTTAGTGGTGTGTGTTTGTATCAGTTTTTTTCTTAGGGTCAGTGGGACAGCTTGTGACCTGTACATCTCTTGATATGACAGGCATGTGTGCTTGTTTGTGTGTGTGTGTGTGTGTGTGTGTGTGTGTGTGGTCCACAAATATTGTGTCCAACCGTGTGTATGGCAATGGGAAATGGCAACCTGCCTGTGTGTATGTGTGTCCGTCCTGCTGTGTGTTGGGCCAGTGGGAACCTGAGTGTGTGATAGTCTCCAAGGTCATTTCTCCTCCTCATGAGCTCACTCTTTTCTCAGCCCCCACCCCCCCCCCTCCCCTACAGTATCACTTCCTCCTCAGGCAACAAAGGCTCTATTTTAGACTACAATGATCTTCCTCTGACAGAGACAGAGAGGCCCAAAGTCAAGCGAGCCAAAGTGATGCCTCTGCTGGTTTGTACACATCACACCAACAACTGACTTTACAAAAGTACACACGTACACACACACACACACACACACACCCACATAGGCGCACATGCAAACACACGCTGACATTTCCTTTCCTATTCATGTAAACATGCACAAAGATCAGACAATCAATAAGTGGTGGTAAACAAGATCAAAAATAGAGTGGACTTGAAAAAAGTGACTAAAAGTTGCATGATGCATTGATTCAAGTCTTTTGGCTGTGTTTATACTGCAGCTGCAAATAGAGACACATGTTTTTTTTAGCCCTGTATCACCAACTGTTGTGCCTGCAGGATGCTAACTTTCACTGACTGAGTGCGGTGATAGGTTTTCCTCTGTGCCATAGAGCTCCATTGTTGAACAAAAAAGAAAACCACCAATCACATGTCAATGAGCCACACTCCTGCACTGGGTGACACCATGGATCTATAATAAGAACTGGATACAGCGCAGGAGTCCTGTTCATTCCTAGAGTTGCTCAGCGGCGCATGCAGCCATCATGGAGTCAAAAATGACCCAGGTGATCCGTCGGCCGAGGCGGCTACTTCCTGTTGAGTGCTCCGCTAACTTGAATGGGGAATTATTATTTAATCGTGCGTATTATTTAATCGTGCATGCCTTTGGTGTGGGGGGTCTGGGTTCAATTCCCACTGCGATACATCAAACAATGTGTCCCTGAGCAAGACACCCTTACAATCCTTAAGGCCGTTTTACAGTTGTGCGGAGGCTCCACGCAGAGCTCTCACTGTAGCCTACATAAGTGGCCTGATGTATGCGTAGAGCCGCGTGTGTGTGTGGTAGAGGGAGAAGTGAGAGAGTGACGGCAATTATATTCAGAGCGAGTAGCGACTCTAGAGTCCTAGTGAGAGAAACTAAGTGTCTCCCCTGTTCTTTCTGACCACGGTGGGAAATCTGGAGCAGGAGAAGTTAACCCTCTCCTCATGTTGTTGATGGAGAAGGAGAACCAGGAAATGAGTCGGGGGAAATGCAACGCTACCAAGCCACGGCTGAGCGACGTGCGTCGCCGCGACGTGCGTCGCCGCGACGTGTAGTTACATTTTTCGAGAGATGCACGTCAGGCTACGGCGTAGGGTCCGCATAGACGCAGAGGGGTCTGCGTCTACGCCAGACCCTGCGCCGTCGATTCTACGCACAACTATAAAAAGGCCTTTTGTTGCTCCAGAGGCGTGCAGCTTCTGTATATAGCAATTGTAAGTCGCTTTGGATAAAAGTCAGCTAAATGACATGTAATGTAATGTAAAGATTGTGATGCTCAAAAAAATGTAACCACTGACTTACAGATGTCTCTTTCCCCGTGTTGAAAAAAAAGTATTTTTGGGCCAGAGGGCATGACGTCAGAGCCTGGGAGTTGTATGGCCACTATGTTCAATTTGCTTCAAAACCTGGCGCACTTCCTGGGGGTTTGGGTGACACACACACACACACACACTGTAGTTTACTTTTAATCAATTTCACATATACCTTTTTGCTCACTACACTAAATGTTCACTATTCCGCATCTCAAAATAGTCCCCATGTACCTAATGGCCAAGTACATAACGTTACAAGCTTGAGGTTTGCCCAAACTGTAAAATGCTTCTGTTCTCCAGCCCACTTCACATATTTTCAATTTCAATTTTATTTATAGTGTCAAATCATAACAAAAGTTATCTCAAGACACTTTACAGATAGAGTAGGTCTAGACCACACTCTATCATTTACAGAGACCCAACATTCCCCCATTAGCAAGCACGTGGTCACCTCGGACAGACCCTGGCTTTAGGTGGGTGCCCATCTGCCTCAACCGGTTTTGCTCAAATGCCAAAACTGATCTTCTTAAACCTGCATTACTGTAAGTCATGGTGAATCCAGCAAGCTGGGTGTGTAAATGGAATAAATATTATTTTTGAGTCCTGTTTCGAAACAACTGACAAAATTAAATCCAATATTCTCTCTGTTTTAGCTCTGTTTTTGGCTAAATGCTCCACTGTGTTCACCAGCTAGTCTCTGTCTGCTGTTTGCTGCTGAGCAGTAGTGCACAATGGCTTTATCAGAGCATTTACACTGAAAACAGATAGCGGTTGATAAAGGTCGTAACCCAAACACAGTTGGTAGCTGTAAAACAAAGCAAAAATGCTAATTTCTAATCCCCTCTGTAGAGCTAAGGTGAACTGCAGTTGGATGGTAATCTCTGTTGGTTCTTTCAGATTACTTATTGTCGTTTGATCCATGGTTAATATATGACTATTGATTATAGCAGCTAACTACATAGTGCCAGTAAAACTTGAATTGTTGTCAGCGCTCAGTCTTTGTTCTCTGGCCTGCTCTTCTTCATCAGGTGATAACTGTCCTGTTCATCAATGCAATTTGTCTGTGTTCCAGACAAAACCAAAAATGTTAACATGGTTCATCATTGTTCCTCAGCTAACTTTGTTAGCATTGTCTACATTTCCTGTGGGTGTCTGCTCCTGCTGTAAAAAACAAACTTGTAAACAGTCATTCATAAGTAATATCATGCACAGATGTTGGGCCACACCTGAATGTATGCAGCAGAAAAGATGCAAATGTATGCAAGCATTGTGATGGTGACAAAAAGCATGCCCCTGGTGCTGTTTAAGAAAATTGTTCAGCCTTTTTGAAAATAATGTAACTATTACATTTTGTAAAGCATTTTTGATTGGAGTCGTCAGTAGGACCATTGGGTTTGTTGGTGCCACAGACATAATGGGGTAGTCTATATTCACGACGTTCCACTTTCGGGATTGCTCTGTTGCCTGCTGCCAGGATTTCACTCTTTTCGGCCGGATGTCCATCACCTTCCTCTTTCTTTGTGATGGCGTTCTAACCTCCGGTGGATTTGTGAGGACTATGGTTAACTGCTCCTCAGATCTCTGCAGGGTAAATCCAGACAGCTAGCTAGACTATCTGTCCAATCTGAGTTTTCTGTTGCACGACTAAAACTAAAACAAGTCCCTTCCCGAGGCTATTTTGTAGAGGCACCGTGGCTCCGTCCGGCACTTAGCACCGCCCAAGACGATTGGGATTGGTTTAAAGAAACTTTGTAAACCTATAACGTGCACAAAAAAGATACATAACGCAATAAAGGAAAGGGAAAAAGCCAAAAGGCATAATCTGAACACTTTAAGAGATGGACTAACTCATTGTTGATTTTGGTATGTTCCTGGGATTCGTTGACGTGGAAAAAAGCTGCACTTAAAATGTCTTAAATAGATCCCATGAATATTGGCTACAACAGTGTATTAAAGCCATGTGTCCTGCATAGTAATCTGACATTAAATCTAGTAAACAAAACATCATCTAACTCCAAATCTTACATCACTTGTGAAACAAATACCTGGCACTCAGTGCAGCTTAGCATGAGACAAGAGACACAACAAAGGCAAGAAAGTCAAAAACCTGATTGGTATTTGGGGAGATGCCTCAGTTGAGACATTTAACACAAACAAAAACTTTTTTCCAGAGAGATACGTGATGTCTGTTGTCATGACGTGGCCCTGGGGCTCAGCGGCTGCACACGTCTGCTGAAGTGTGTTCTTCAGCTCCACCTGGGCCTTGAACTGTGACCTGCTGAAGCTAAAGGTGACGGCCCACAGGGCCCATTGCCACCCCCACAGATCCGCCTGGCCTGCCGCCAACTCACCCCCTTCCCCTTCTCCTCCCACCCTCCGCACTGCATCCCTGCTCCCTCTTAAACACACAAGACCTGAGTTCTTCATCAGAGGGAAGGCTTTATATTCTTCTGGTTTCCCAAGACGGATTGCAATGTGTGGCAGCTTTCTTTATTTTTTTTTGTGTGATTTGTGTTTCCTCTCACAAGTCACAAGCAATGCCAGAGAGTACTGCATGCACTCAAAGCCTCCACACAGCTGTACAGACCTCTAGGTGTGGGAACATTGTGTGTCTGATTCTTCGGAAAGGGAGGGTCAAACAAAGTCATTGCTGTGATCCAATGCTATAACAATAGCTGTGTTAATGGCAACTGGAGAAATAGCAAAATACTGCACATGTGTATGTGGTAATCCTGTACTTAATTTGAAAAACTGAGGCTACATTTACATTGGTATTTAATTTTTTTGGTGCACACACGCAGCCTGTTCTCATGAACCACACGTTCGAAAAGCTACGAAAAGTCAAGCACTGTAATTGGTATGATTTACATGTTGTTTTTTTGCTGTGGGCACCACATTGACTGCTGCTGTATGAGAACAAGGCTGGCCGCTGGCCGCGTGGATGGGTGGCTGTTAACATACAGGACTTTCAAGCCAGGGAGTGGAGCTCGCTTCCTGGGAAAAACCAAAGCCTATCACCCAGGAAATGTATGTTCCTTGGAAGTGTTTTAATACAAACCACGATCTTTTCCTAAATTTATCTAGACGTTTTGGTGCCAAAACTCAACTTTCGTCGCCAAATAACTCTAACTTTTTCTTGCCTAAACAGGAGGCAGCATGTATACTCCGCCCATTGCTAGTAGTTGCCATGGTAACATTAGTAGCTTTAGTCTCAGAGAACAGGTCGTTGTGACCGATGAGACCCAATCAGGAGGAGAAACACCAGAGCAGGGGGAATGAGAGGGGGAAACGTAGCAAAAGATATTTTTATATCAAAACGTAGCAATGTAAATGTACCGCCAGGTTATCTTGAAGACCTGAAATACGTCAAGCCAGCCCTAGGCTATCTTTTTCTGGGAGTTCAGGGTTAGCAGAAAGTGCAAAGACACACACGTACACATGTATGCACGCAGACACGCAGGCACGCATGCACACACGCGCAGGCTGCCTTTTTGACTTATGATAACAGGAACATTTTTGGTAAAGAAACAAAAAGAAGTGTTATCAGTCAAGAAACTGTCATGTGAATCTCTCTCTCTCTTGGGGAGCAAAGGCAGGGGAGGGGAGTCCATTTTCCCATCATGCACCTCTCTGCATGGGGTTCAAATAGCAGGAAACACCAAACTGGGCGTTGCTCCTTGGTGCAGGGATGGACGCGGCGTTTGTATTCTTTTTCCCAGCGGCTGCTATATTTATGTCTATTGTGTTGGACAGGGAGCTCCCCCGTGTGTCTCTGTGTGTGTGTGTGTGTGTGTGTGTGTGTGTGTGTGTGTGTGTGTGTGCGTCCACTGTCTGTGTGCCGTCGCAGGCTCTGGCCAGCCAGCTGGCCTGAGTCCAGTAATGAAAATAACATGTTGACCAAAGGATGACCGCAGCGGCTGAAGATGACAACAGTGACTTTCTTTCTCTGTCTTTTGTTTTCTTGCGAGTGAGACGGTGGGACGGTGAGATTCCCACCGTAGCTCACTAACCAGAGGCCTGAACAAAAGCTGACAGGCAGCACAACAATGGCTGGGATGATGATGCATGCAGGAGTTTGCTTGTGTGTGCGTCTGTGTGTGTTTCTGTGCTCTTGGCTTTCTGTGCCCCTTTTCACCCTAATGTGTTTCTGTCTGTTTAAAAATGAATGTCTGTACACATGCTATATCTTCATTTCTTACAGTAAGAACTCATGCAGTAGTGCATGTATCTGAGCACAGCATGCATTTTAAAACTGTGAAGGTGATAGGTGGTAGGTGTTAGCACGCTTCAAACTCCTCATGTGTCAGTGCCCATGCATGTACCTCTGATATGTCACCAGATCAT
Organism: Perca fluviatilis; assembly: GCF_010015445.1. Lineage (NCBI taxonomy): Eukaryota > Metazoa > Chordata > Actinopteri > Perciformes > Percidae > Perca > Perca fluviatilis. The sequence goes on along the minus strand of NC_053123.1, from coordinate 2,282,150 downwards.
TGGTGCTTTAGAAATCCTATGCAAATATGAGCCTGAAGCCCTCCAAACAGCCAGGAGAGTCTCTGCAGTCTGACGCGGGACTGGTACTGGGATTTCAAAATAACTGTGTTAACAGCAGAGCGGTGCCAATCCACCTGTGTGCGTTGTGGGGAGGGAAGTAGGGATGAAAAAGGAAGGGAAGAAATGGAGTTAAAGAATGAGGAAGTCTGAGCATGGAGGAGTTAAGGCAGTAAGCAAAGGAGGTAAGCTATACTGGGAAGGGAGGAGCTGAGGACAGAGAGAGAGGGAGAGAGAGACAGAGAGAGAGGGAGAGGAGAGAGAGTAAGAGAGAGAGAGTAAGAGAGAGGAGAGAGAGTAAGAGAGAGAGAGAGAGAGAGAGAGTAAGAAAGAGGAGAGAGAGTAACAGAGAGAGAGTAAGAGAGACAGAGAGAGAGAGCGAGTGAGAGTGAGAAAGAGTTCTTATTAGAATATAATTTTACAAAAGTTTGTTTCATATTGCTTAATAACTTTTTTTTTTCTTTGCCATACTAATGCATGTATATCATTAATATAAATCCATCCTAATATTGTGTTCATGTTTATATAACTGTTGCATTGTGTTTTGTCTGATAATTTGTCAACATTGTTATTAGACTTCCATGCCAATAAATCCCTTTTGAATTGAATTGAATAAGAAATTGAGAGAGAGAGACAAAGAGAGACAGACAAAGAGAGAGAGAGAGAGAGAGAGACAAAGAGAGAGAGAGACAGAGAGGGACAGATAAAGCATAGCCAGTTTTATGAGAGGACAAAAAGAAAGATGTTAATTTAAAATTAAATTAAATTTAATTTAAAAGTTTGCGTGCTACATGTGCTAAATTAAAAATGAATATAATATAACCATTGGTATATTATTATTGTTATAGCGTCATTATTGTTATAATATTATTTTTGTTCCTCCTTCTGTGGCCTTTTCAGCGGAAATGCACTGCAATTAAACATCAACTCTTAACTCATTAGTCTTCACTGATCTCCTGTCTGCTCGTTGTCCGCCACATGCTAGTCTACATCCACGACGTTCCACTTCCGGGATTGCTCCGGTGCTGCTGGAAAATTCTGCCGAATGTCACTCTTTTCCTCTTCCTCTGTGTTGGCGTTCTAACCTCCGGTGGATTTGTGAGGACTATGGTTAACTGCTCCGCAGATCTCTGCAGGGTAAATCCAGACAGCTAGCTAGACTATCTGTCCAATCTGAGTTTTCTGTTGCACGACTAAAACTACTTTTGAACGTACACATGTTCCACCAAAACAAGTTCCTTCCAGAGACTATTTAGCAGAGGCACCGTGGCTCCGTCCGGCCCTTAGCACCGCCCAAGACGATTGTGATTGGTTTAAATAAATGCCAATAAACCAGAGCACGTTTCTCTCCCATCCCAGAATGCTGAGTGGACTAGCCAGACCCTCCTCCGCAGCACTGTGGAGGAAGGTTTGGCAATGCGAACTTAGCCACATGGTAATGATACACACGAGCAACTAATTCAATTCAACACTTTTTTTTGGGACAAATTACAAACTGAAAAGGCTTGTTCAAGTGAAGGATAATAATACTGATGTCAACCTCTCACTTTTATTCAAGCTAATTGAAACAAATTCCCCATTATTGGGAAAAAACATACATAAGGAAAGAGTTTACAGCTAATATAGCACGTGGGAATGTGTGACTCTACAGTATGACATAATGTGAGGCCATGGGAAACGTTCACACTCTTCTTTGTGCTGCTGCAGCACTTTAAAAACAAATCCGATGCCTGCTCACACAGTTTATCACAGTAACACACAGCTGGCACTTTGCCAAAACATTCAAACAGCATCTTTAAATAGTAGCGGCGATGGGAAAACATGTCTGCGTGTGCTGAATACATTTACTACATCCAGGGCTTTACAGAAAGGCAAGAGAACACTTGCATCACCCTGAAAGAATCAGCTGAATGCTCGCATGGAAAATAAGGCCTTCTTAACTGTGGCCTGTGCATATTTTCAAAAGCTTGTACTACTATTTTTGGGGAACTTAAATATGCTTAATACTGTTAAGATTGTTGTAGAGATTGCAGAGATGATGACATTTAGAGAAACTTCTTAACTGAAGACTAGAGGATGCAAGTCAGTCTTTTTGTTAAAGGTGCCCTGCCACACGTATTTCATTACTTTGTGGTGATGTCTGAAGTTCTACCATGGACTCTGTAAAAAAATATTGTGTAAAGAATGCCTTGGTTACCTTGTTTCAAGCCATTCTAGCGTGGTATAGAAAGCCTGCAGAAAGACTCAGCTTGATTTCTGCCAGTTCTCATTAATATTCAACGAGCTTAGCTGCTTGACTCTGATTGGCTAACAGCTAGCCAATGAGAGCCTGGCTGTCAGCATCCTTTACCCAGCACTTTTACACTGGGCGAGCCCATGAATAGTAATGAGCTCAGGCAACATGATGTTAGACTGACCAGCTTCTGTAATTGGTCTGATTTCTCCGCATATTTCTGTTCAGTGGCTAGAGCTGACAGAGCAGGTAGCGGTTCATTTTCACATTCACCACATAACACAAACACATATGGACCTAACAGATTTCAAAAAATATAAGTAAAAACGGTTTTGTGTGGCAGGGCACCTTTAAGCAAGGATTTAAATGACCCATTAAACTCTTACAACGAGTCATAATTTGCTTAATTGCTATAACTATTCGGCAAAGATGATTGCACATTTGGCAGTGGTGGAACTAAACACTGCTCAATAATGTGAGGCCAGAGCAGTGGAAACACCTGAAGCACGAGGGTATTGTTATGTATCGTCGATCCGACCTGAGATAAGAGGAGAGAGAAGAGGAGGTGGGAAGTGGGCTAGCTGCTATAATTAGCCTTCGGCTGTGACTGCGACAGGCAACAGGCGACAGGCGACAGGGAGGAAATGCCGTCAGACGGCAATAAACATGGATTAGGGAGGGAGGTGGGAACTGGCCGATCTGGAATCACTGCCAAGCTTCACTTTGTGGATACAGGGATTGAAAGAAGGGAGGGTGGATACACTGTGTGTGTGTGTGTGTGTGTGTGTGTGTGTGTGTGTGTGTGTGTGTGTGTGTGTGTGTGTGTGTGTGTGTGTGTGTGTGTGTGTGTTTGTGTGAGAGAGAGAGAGTGAGAAAGAGGCAGCTGGGTTACTGCTGGATGGAACAACTCTCCTTGATTTAAGCTATTTTTAACTTTAACTGATCAAATGCACAAAGCCAATCAATCAATATGCTTTTGAAAGGAACGTTTGCATGAGTAAATGATTGACACAATTAGGAGATGGTGCATACTGTGTAAATATGGAATAATACATTGCATGATATAGTTAAAAAAACAAGTGAGTGCTTTGAATATGTCACATTAACCCTCTGAGGTCCAAGGGCATTTTTAGATATCTTCCTGAATTCTCCTTTTAAGGGTGTTTGCATATAACCCGATCCCCATGTGTTTCATGTCAAAATGTTCAGAACAAACTCAGCTTTCAGTCTAGTGAGGCCCCCAGAGCAATGTATAAAGAGATAATAAGGCCCTAAGGCTGAAAAGTTGTTGATGTTTGCTTTTTGAAATTTCTCAAATCTCAAACCTACGCTCAATCGTCTTGGAGCTTGAAACTAGTTTACAAAAGTCTTGGGTTCACAAAGGTAGCGTAATATATGAATAAAACAGGAAATACATGTCTAAAATGAAATGCTGTAATATCGCTTTTTGAGCCGGTACGTCTTTTGTCCTCAGAGGGTTAAAGGCAAGGCAAGGCAAGGCAGGGCAGCTTTATTTGTACAGCACATTTCAGCAAAGGTCAGGCAGACCCGACCCAGACCACCTGAGAGGTCTGGCTGGTTCATGAAATATAAACTTAAGATGACTTCAAAGCAGCATCCATTGATTTATTGGGGGAGCTGAACAAGCTGTAAACACAACCACAAAATGTTTTCTTGTCTTCTTTCTAAAGCTAGGCTAATGCGTTAGCAAACAATAGGGGAGGGGGTACTAAGAAAGGTTTCATGCAGGTTACAGATTCAATGTTGTACTAGTTTACACATGCTACATGTGAGGGAATAGAGAGGCGAAGTCCCTGCCCTTCCAGGTGGACCTCATGGGACCTTAATTTCGGAAAAAGTAGTGAACGGGGAGAGGCAAATTATTTTATGATCCCGTTTGAATTGAGCCATGGATTACAAATATGATGTCCGTCAATTTTAAAAGATAATTTTTCAACTGAAGAAAGTCTCAGTTAGCCGTAGGTTTGTCATATGACCACTTAGTTTAGTGTGAAACCGCTCAGTGGACTACATCTCCCGTCTCACACAATCTACCTCACCTAGCTTGATGCTCAACCTGCTCGCTAGCTAGCTAGCTTAGCTCTGTTCCACAACACATAATGTATTGTTATCTCACCTGATGGGTTTTATCCAGTGAAGTGTTTTCAGCAGAGAAGCAAAAGAACAAGCGAGATCCTCTGCTCATTAGAGTAACGTTACATCCCCGGTACCATACACCAACCCGGTCTCACGCCAGTTCGTGAAATAGTCATTATTATTCGTTATTTAGATTTATTGATTTGTGTACAGGTCACGATTTTAACGTTTATTTTCATGTACACGTCACGATTCTTGAATTTGTACAGGTCACGATTTCTGAACCTGCTCTGGGGGACGCAACAACGAGTTTATAATATAATATTATAATATGCTCTGAAAGGGACATAAGGTCAGGGCGTTTGGGCGACATGTACGGCATGTGCAGATAGAGGCAAGTGAGGAAACTCAAAAATGTAAGATTAGAATTTCAGCTTTAGCCTCTCACCAAATCGCAGGCTACATCAACTAAAGCCCTTAAAGGGTCATTTCGGTCAACAGGGATGTGATGGAGACATGAGCTAATGTGAACCGTTTTTCTTATTGAAAATCTTTTAGATAATACAAAACCATAGATGTGCCTATTGCCCACAGGAAACACTCTGCAGCTGCAGCCTCTCTCTCTCTCTCTCTCTCTCTCTCTCTCCCTTCGTCCGCTCTTCGTCAGTATACTCTGGCTCAAATGAATACAGGCCGTAATCGAACTATAACTATTAGGTTTAAATATTGAGCCATGGCACTGATAATCTTTTAGATAACAGGAGCCTATGATTTCTGTAGCCTGTAGCGAAACAACAGACTCCCAGAATGCCTTTTTCTCGTCTCGCCACACCGCTATCTTCGGAAAAAAAAAAGTCACCTTTGTGAAATCGATAATGTTGTCAGACACTTTTAATAACAATCTGAGCCTGTAAGTAGCGAAAACTAAATCGAAGATGCCCAATTGCCCCATTAGGTTACACTGTGATCTGGCTCAATACCGGACACAATTCAAAGATTTTTGGTCACGTCAGTCTATAAGACCCAAATGCATGGGGAAATGGGGTTCCAGATTGAAAAACAAATTAAATGCAAATGTGCATGTGTGAGCCTGTGTTGGTGGCCAGTAGAAAACATGGCCACCCACCTTGATGAAGAGTGTCTATGTCCAGTGAGCCTCTGAGGGGACCGAGACACAGATGTGAGCTGAGTGTTATCTCAGGAGCCTCGCCGTGTTGGGACAGAGGACAGAGGCTGTCTCCACTGCGGGGGTGCACTCCCGCAGAGGTCAACGCAGGGTTGTCGTGATTGGGGGAGCACTTGTTCGTGTTTATCTAGTAAATGTTGCTGGTTAATTGTTTCTGTGGAGGTCGTTGTCGGGTTGTGAAAACACAAGTTCTTTTTAAGGAAAGTGCGGCTGCTGATGAGGCAATATGGTGGAACAAAGTAGAAGCTGCAGGAGGAGTGAGGGTTGCGGTCGGACTTCTGTTGTAGTTTTTTTTAGACCCACACGCGCACGCACGCACGCACGCATCCACACACACTAGATTAGTCGATCAGACGATTTTCTGTTCGGTTTGTGCAGCGGCATTGAAATGGCCCACTTGTGTGACATTCTGTTGTGTAATTTTAACCAACCAATGCAGCAGCACAAGTAGACTTTAAATTTCACAAATTTTGTTTTCCATGAGATCGTTTTACGATCTGAGGAAACATTCAACTGTTCCACAAAGTCCCGGGCAGTTCAGTGCTTGTGTTTGGTGTTAGAAAACTTTCTTGTGGCAGAGATGGAGGCAGTGATGTTTCCTGTTTCCTGTACGGAAGTCTCACAACGCCTCTCACAACGCCTCAAAACACTCTGACAAGTCTGATCTCTGGTTACACGTCTCTCCAAAATTTTAATCCATCTCAACTTTTCGCCGCAGGCCGCTGCCTTTTTCAGTCTGAACTCACTAGCCTGTTCAGATGAATGGAAAGACCAGGGTGTTGCAATCTGACGACCACTGTAGTCTATGTGAACACAGCCTAAGGCTAATTCATAGTAGTAAGTACTCTCTACGCAGTGTGTGTGGTTGTGTGTGTGTGTGTGTGTGTGTGTGCTAGAGATTTTGTGTGTGTGTGTGTGTGTGTGTGTGTGTGTGTGTGTGTGTGTGTGTGTGTGTGCGTGCATGCGTGTGTGTCTGTGTATGTGTGTGTGTGTGCGTGCATGCGTGTGTGTGAGAGATTGTATGTGTATGAATGTGTGTGTGCGTGTGCGTGCGTGCATGTGTGCGTGCATGTGTGTTTCATTGTTTTTGTGTGTGTGTGTGTGTGTGTGTGTGTGTGTGTGTGTGTGTGTGTGTGTGTGTGTGTGTGTGTGTGTGTGTGTGTGTGTGTGTGTGTGTGTGTGTGTGCGTGTGTGTGTGTGTCATGATGAATGCTTCCTTTATCCTGATCAGTCTTCCTCTCTCTGGACAGCAGATTGATCCCCCCAACCCCTATCGATCGCAGCTCCTTCACCTCTGCTTGTCCTCCTTTACCCACAAATCCCTTCTTCTTTCATCATCCATCACCTGTTCTCACTTTCCTTCTTTCTCACCATTTCTACTTCTGTCTCTCTTAATATTCCACTTTTTACCCCTTTCTTGCCTTTCTGATTTCCTGCTCTGGTTGTAATTTTCCCGTATGCTCTTCCTTTCTCATTTCTCTCCCTCAAGCCTCTCTCACATGTCTTTTCCCTTCCTCCCTTTTCCTTCTCTGCCTTTACCTTTTTTCCTCACTTTCTCTCGATCTCTGTCCACATCAGTTTTCTCAGCGCAGCCCAAAGTCAGAGACTTGATGATCTTGCAGGAAAAACTCCATCGGCGACCCTGAAGGAATCAATAATGTGTTAATGCCAGATGATGTGAGTAAAGGCAGCTCTGTGTGCAACACTGCTACGAGCTTCAAGGAAGATTCCAATTCCATTTTGGGGTTACCTTATTTTACTATCTCATCAGTTTCCTATAATGAATTAGTCTAATGTGAATCACGAAAACAACAGCTTCAGGGTTTAATGCAATAGCTCTGTAATGTTTTGCAGTCTTGGTACATCTGTTAATCTGTCTCTGCCTCTTCTGAAGTTGACAATCCATCACTGGCGATGCTGTCAGAAGTGAGGGATCGTCAGGTGTCCCGCAGTAAAAACGGAGGCCAATCCAACTGATGAGTTGGTGACCAGGGAAGTTTTAACGTTTTCATTTTTCAAACGCAACTTTGTTTGTTTCCACAACTTCTTATCGGCATTTCAGAGTTAAGGCTCATTTCAAGACTTTCACTTTCTTGACGCGGTTGAATTCCTTCATCACTTGTTTCCTCACTTCACTAGTGGTGTTTATTGGAAAAAAACCAACACATGTATAACTAACATTTGTATAGCAACCGCTGCAGCTTCCTCGCCCACCATTTTCACAAGTTTGAAAATGCGTCGGTGGTCCCGTAGCTTCCGCTACGAGGCAAAGATGGCGACCGTTGAGGGCGGGTAGTGTCCACTCAACGTTTTGTCCGTTATGAGTGCAGCTCCCAGGGACTCGTAGTGCACTGCAATTGGCCATACTTCTCAGTGTGAGCACACTTTATGAAGCTCAGCGCAAATTCTGTCAGGAAGACTTCTAATCACTGCTCTCTCTTCCTAAAACCTTTCAGCTTTCAGTGTTTCAGCTTTCAGTGTTTCAGCTTGAACATCCCTTTTCACTTTTCAGTAAACCAACCAGAATTGGCCACAGAATTCATGCTCCAATCACAGCATGACATCCTGCTTTAAATGTCTTTTCTCCGTTGCGGTCAGCTGTCTTTTCAGGCAAACGTGCAACCCTCGTCCTCCCCTTCCACCTCCGGTCATCGTCAACCATGGCAACCTGAGTCCCCTTACAGCAGACAGCTCCTTTCGCTCGGTCTTCGGGTTCCTTCTCCACCATCACCAGTGTCTAGACTCCATCGGGGGGGATATGTCTTGGCTTCTCTACCCGTTTAAAAAAATTATTTTTATAACGATGGAGTCTAATCTCCTAAGACTCTGTTCATTTCATATTATGCATATGTACAATAAATCTTTGCATATCTGCAACGAAGTCTCTCCTGATTGAAATATAGCAAGTGTGAGTACAGAAGTGCACAATTTGTGACACATTATGCTCACAATAATTCTTAGAGCTAGTTAGTTTGCTAACTGTCAATCTGCAATTTCGTAAGCTTGGTTACTAAATGGACAGTGAGTTCCCACAGTTAATTCGAAAGATGTACAGTCATGTGAAAAAATTAGGACACCCATGCTAAAGTTGACTAAAAAGAGGAATAAAAAACATCTTTTGGAAATTGATCTTAATGCCTTAATTAAAAAAATTAGGAAAGATTTTAAGGAAGAACATTTATTTATTTACCTTACCATTTTTTTAATTAAGGCATTAAGATCAATTTGCAAAAGAGGATTTTTTTATTCCTCTTTTTAGTCAACTTTAACAAGGGTGTCCTAATTTTTTCACATGACTGTATTGGTCCCATTGACCCACATGCCTCCACTGAGGAGCAGTTTATGCTGCAGCAGAGAAGTGATAAATAAAAGTGGATGGTGCAACACAGCTAATAAGCTAAGCTAAGGTATGTATTCCATTCATTCTGGACTCTGGGATTTTGGGACACGTCAACAGTGTCAATTTACATTTACAAAGTTCACCAAAGTTGACCTCAACGCGAAAGATTCACACAAATGTACTAGTATTTGTGTCAATTTCACTGATAATAATTGATTTGGCCATTTAAAATGTTGCTGTGATTGGTCTTAATCAGCTCACTGTGGCTGCTTCGTCTCTTAACCTCCCCCCTTGCACTATTTAAAACTGATCCCATGACCAAATAGCGACGAAACCCTCTTATTGGGTAGTTTAATTTATAACAAAACATCGTATTTTATAAACTACATGTGTTTTGTGTGCAAAAATCGTAGTTCTCGTACTAGTAACTAATAACCTGACTCCGCCAGATGGATTGCTTCGCATTTGCTCGGCATATCCATCTGGGAACTTTCCGTTGGAGAACTTTTGGGAAGGGGCGAAAATACTGGTTAGCTGATTGGTTAAACCATCTGTCTATCACCACCTATGTTGGTGACATACGGGCCAAATCAACCAATCAGATCGAATTGTTGCCAAAACCAGTCGGGAGAAGAGCAAAAACATCTTTTCCTCCGAGAAAATCCTCTAGTGCTGTTTTTTGCTCTTCTTTCAATGAAGGAATACTTTGTGGAAGCTGCCACGTTGTTTAGACTGAACAGTCGCTTCTCATTGCGTCACACCTAAACCCACCTCAAAACCACCGCTGATTGGTCGGTCGTTTGGCGAACGGCTCCAAATGTTCTCTATCTCAAGATGCCAGACTGATCTGTGAGTGGAAAACTGGAGCTCGCCAGATCAGGACGCTCTCACCAAGCTAAGTAACTAAAGCTGTGAGATGAATGTAGTGGAGTAAAAAGTACAATATTTCTCTCTGAAATGTAGAGGAGTAGAAGTAGAAAGTGGCATGAAAAGCTAAGGCAAATGTTGAAATGTCCTCTCATCCGCATGCCAAATGACATCAAAGCATTGGCAGGAGCACAGCCTGTTAGTCATGGCAGTTTGATTGACATTCTCAATTCGCATTCCACGAAGACCTGTCTTACTCTGCCTCTGATTGCCTCGTACTCGCTGCCTTCTTAACAGAATGCGGCACAAAGGAAATAAATAACACTGCTTGAGTGGGCTTGGTAGATGATGGCACTCTTGAGTCTGATTTATGCTCTTGCGTTAAATCTACGCCGTAGGTACGTAAGCATGTAGGCTTAGATGTAGATACGGACCCTACGCTGGAGCCTGACGTGCATTTCTGAAAAAATTTAACTACACGTCGCGGCGATGCAGACAACTGGTATTGGTCCCATGGGCGTGGCTTGGTAGCGTTGCATTTCCCCCGACTCATTTCCTGGTTCTCCTTCTCCATGAACAACATGAAATCAAGGAGAGGGTTAACTTCTCCTGCTCCAGATTTCCTAACGTGGTCAGAAAACACAGGGGAGACACTTTGTTTCTCTCACTAGGACTCTAGAGTCGCTACTCGCTCCGAAGCTAATCGCCGTCACTCTCCCACTCGCTCTATCACACACTACCCTGCACACAAATGCATCGGCCCTGCTATTCTCCTAAAGCGATATAGAACAGACACCAGCGCACAACCTCAGACCACTTACGTAGGCCACGGCGTAAGCTCTGCTTAGAGACCCCGCAGAAGCATATATCCCGCTTTAATGCTGATATGGCACGCTGATTAACACAAAACATTTTAAAATGGCACTTCATATTAAAAAGGCTGCCAGCCACTGGGCTACTTCCTGCATAGTTGTGTTGGGCGACAAAACATTTGTGTGGGATGCCCCCTCAGTTTCCATTCCCACAAACACACAGTATTATGCCTGGAAAGGGGAGAGCTGGCAGTACTGTCAAATGTTCCTGTCACTTTGTGAGGGCTGGTTGAGGAAGTATAAAACATGCCAAGTGGGCAGTGCCAGCAGGTTGAGGGATTATGCGTTTTCACCGTGGGGGGTGCTGGATCTGCCATAACACCTCCCAGCCTAAATCTCAGTCACCCCCCTGCTGTGGTAGAACATGTCAGCTGGTATATTAGATCCTTTCACTAATGACTGGGAGTAGAGGTGAGGAGTGAAAGTCAGATGAGATACAGTACACACATGCATTCTCTGTTCGGGTGTGTGTGTGTGATTGACAGCAACAGATGGTGGGGTGAGCGGGCCATCCCCTGCAGTGATGAGTGTGGGGTCTCCGGTGGAACCCCCCCACTGGCGGTCACCAATCAACACTGGACACAATTAGTTCCTTGAAGCGCTTCAAGCTGACAGAACACACACACTGGTAAACACACACAAACACAGTTCAAACTAGGGATTTGAAAGAATGCGATTAGCTAATTGTGAAGACTGCGATTAATCAAATGTGCAATATTTAGTTAAATGTTTGGTCTAACCCTTTTTTTATTTTTATGTCTCTTTTATTATTATATTTACTGTTATTTCATAAGATAAATGCTGGAATAATGTTAACATATCACAGATTCAATGTACCAAGCTTATTAACCCTCATGTTGTCCTCGGGTCAAATTTGAGCCGTTTTCAAAGTTTCTAGAACATAAATTTGGGTTTCTTTTACCCAAATTGCCCCAAAATAACAGGGATGGTTCCATAACACGCTCTTCACAAAGGAAAGTGAAGCTAAGATCTTTATTTTCATAGAATGTTGGGTTTTGTATTCAATTTCATAGCATTATCCTGCCTAAACTTTGACAGATCTGTGATTATCCATTACCTTCATTCCTCTGATCTTAACCATTAGTCAAAATCATTCATAATTTCTGCTTTTTTCTTACACAATTTGAAAATGTCATGTAAATGAGGTTTATTGACCATGAATTCCCAAAAATAAGTGTAAAACTAGTGCAAATAAATAGATCTAGTGGTATATATACTGGTGTTAATGGAAAAAGTGCCAAAAACGTTGAAATAAGCGACAAAAACGTTAAAAAAATAAAAGCAAGCATAACATAAATGTAAAAACAGTGTCTAAAAGAGTGTTAATTTTGACCCAGGAGGACAACACAAGGGTTAATAGAAAAAACACTTATTGCTGGCAATTCATATTCATGTTCTCATCCTTGCATAAGAACATAGAGCAGTTTTGATGGTGTCTCATGTTATAATGCTCCATGACATGTTTTATCTGTTACACAGTGAATACTGAACTTTAGCTAAAATGAAAAATAAAAAACCTGCAGCTGCCTGATTCCCTCCCCAGTCATCATTATTAAAAGGTGATCTAAATATATTGGGCGACAAGTTATGGTTCTGTAAGAGGTGGCTGTGGATAAGGCTGTGGGATGTTATGTCAGGTTCTGCTCCTCTGAATATGCATGATCCCATGGCCAGATGGCACTCCCCAATTGCAGGGGAATCAATGCTGCGGGGTGCGAACGCAATGCGTGACTCTAATGATGGATAATGCTAATAATGTGATGTTGAAAGTGGGTGACATCTTCACTGCATTGCTAACGAGGCTTTGGCACATTTTAGCATTTCCCAACACTGGACTGTGTGAATGTGACAGCAGGTTAAGGACATTCGGGGCGGTTTAATTGCAAGTCACATACTTTAATGCTAAGCTTGTCTTTACTTCCTTAGTACTTTGAGTTGAAACACAAATATTGACAAATATTGAAGAAGGATTTATGTATGTATGTAAAAAAAAAAACTTAAGATTTTTTTTGGGGCTTTTCCCTTTATTTAATAATCACAATAGATAGACAGGAAAGGTGGGAGAGAGATGGGGGATGACACCCAGAAAAGGGCCGCAGGTCGGACTCAAACCCGGGCCGCTGCAAAGGACTCACCCTACATGGGGTGCACGCTCTTATTGGGTGAGCTAGAGGTCGCCCCGCTTGAGTTGTAATTTAGCTAGCTTTCAATATTTGTGAGCCTATAGTGGCTAGCACTCTATTATTTACAATATTTAATATCATGTAGAGCATAAATACGTGCAAACGACAAATAAATAGTTGCTAGTTGTAATTATGAGTGCAAGATATGGGGAATTTATGACTACTTTGCCAAAAAAAGCAACACAAGTGTCCAAAAACTGTTGACAAAATAAGTGCAGAGCCCTTTGCTGGCAGCTCAATGATAATAAAATACAATTTTAACCGAAATACAAATCGATGCAGATAATTCAAAAGTAGCAATATAGCCTACACTTTGTTTTTATATGTGGGTCAGCCAGTGTGGCCTGTAGCTTTTTGCTAATCAGCTTTACATTTAGTGTAAATTAGCCTTTGTGTGACAATTAGCTTTTTGCTACACTTGAGTTTATGTGGTGTGAGTCAGTCATAACATGGAGACATTTGCCTGTTCTTCCAACTCTGCTTCCATGGTGTAAATGCAGCATGATGTCAAGAAAGCTGTGAGCCCTAAGTGGCTGTCCCGATATGTAACATACGTAGCTGATAACCACACTGAGTTGCCATTTTATTTTCACTTTATTATTCAGTCTAACATTGTGTACATTAGCCATTGTTTTTGTTTCAGCATATCTTGAAATTTTTTCATATTATTTGAAGAAGTATTCTGATTTAAGAAATGTTGTTTTTTTATTTGTGTGGCCATTTTTGTGGCTCTTCAGAGCTTCAACGGATTCAGTTCATTTCCAGAAGGGATACACTTTCAGTGGGCACAACACTAAACCTACACTGTAAATCTGTGATGTAAATTTACAGCTAAAATCTCACAGTATCTTAATGTTTTAATGTTATACAGGATCATATTGTAAATGGCAATGCATTCTGGGAGAAAAGAATAATATTACAACACTATCTGCAAATGTTACAGATACCTTAAAATTGAAAAACAGTATGCTTACTGTAAATAAACAGTAGCTTACAGTGTATTACTGTTAATTTACGGTGGAAGGTTTTACAGTGTAGTTAACCTAGAGAAACTAGAGAAACTTCTAACTGTGGTCATGTATTTGCAGCTCCTGTACATTTATATAAGGGATTCCACAGTACAACCTGACTTCAGGCAGGAAACGTAAAGTGCGTGCAACTGAGAAAATATCTTGACTGAAGCATGTTTTCACGGTAATACGTTGACACAGCAGGTGGTTCGAAATTGATACTGGCTCTGGCCTGCTGACTACATTATTAAAAAATCTTATTTTCCACTGAAGGTTGAAGTCATTTCCGTTTCCCTGGGTGGGACAGGGACTGATTCACGGCGCACGAGGCAGGAGATGAAGCTGGCCCACTCGGCGTATGCAGGTGTACGACAGCCATTATTATCAGACAATCCCGTCAGAGTGTTGATGAACGAGTGCTTGTTAACTCCTAATTTAACACCTGTGGAATGTGCCGGCCGGGCTGATAAGGACATGTCTGCTGGAGGCTGTGGGTGGGAGTGCTGGGCGGTGGACATTCCCCAGAGACTGAACCTCTAACCTGGGACGTGAAAGTGGCTAAAGGGTCAGCAGAAGGCCACGTGCTGGAGTACGCAACATGAATATGTGAGGGTTGTCTCACAGTTGGAACAGGGTATAAGCTGGGGGGTTCAGTCAGCAAAACAGAGGAAGACTTTTGGAGGAAGAGTATACAGGAATTGTTTGCCTCAGAATGCAGTGGTGAGAAGTCAACAGCGAAGGTGGCCCGAAGTTTCCTTCACTGTTGACTTGCTGATGACTTGCTGATCATAAGGTATGGTCCAGGAGAGAAATGAGAGACAGAGACAGCTGTCCAATGCCTGGCACGCTGTCAGCACCTATACAGTATCAAGAGGCTACCTCAGGTCACAGAGAAAAGAGAGGACGCACAGTCCCACACACTCCAGATGGTGAAAGTGTATTTAGGACTGCCTGGCATTCAGCGTGCCAAGAGACTTGGCTCGCTAATTAGATAACTTTGAGTTTGTGTTTGCCAAGACTATACAACAAGAAGTGGCCAAATATGCATCTTTGATCAAAGCCATGTGCTTATATTTGATTAAGTCTTAAAGTGATAAATGGCCATATTTGTTGTTGAGACAATTGGCATTTTTCAACATTATGTCATTGTGGAGGCAGGATAATTGCAAGGCTGTGTGTGAGACATGCATAAGGACACTGACTTTATATACCAGTGCAACGTATTCTTATACAGCTGTTCATAGATATCTTACGCTACGTGGCGGTAACGTTTAAGCACTAAAACTTGGTTATGGTTCCAAACAAAGATCAAGGTTTGGGTTCAAAAAAAGTACTCTGCACGTAACTGTTGACTAAGAGATGTTTGCCTTTGACGAAGCCCTTTGAATTAAAAAAAATATTGAATAGATAGAGAGTGTCCTGTATCCAAATACAGGTAGCCTACCTTACAAAATAAGCATGCACTTTCTAACAAGCTCAGAACTAGCTAGTGGCCTAAGCCTGTCGCCGCTGACCGGCTTTAAAGTTGTCGTCCATAAGATTGGAGTCTGAGCTTTAGCGGTAAGCTGTAATTGCAGTTGCGCCTCTGGGACCTCATCTCCCAGAGTTCCTTTCGAAAACGGACAGTGTCAACTGAATGACTGAATGTCAGACGGATGTGAATTTAGGGCGGGGAAGTCGCCACAGATACTCAGATCGTATTCCTTGGCAAACCAGTAAGTACAAGCACTTCCGTCAGTGGGTCATATGCTCAATCACCATTTTTTTAACTCACTCTTGATAGATAGGAACTTAGACAATTCATTAAATGGAAATCTTACGGACAATGACTATAGGAGGTTTTATACATAAGAACCTCTATAAAAATGAACTGCTTCATGTACTGCGTCAATGCAACTTGAGCGGTTGTTTACCAATTGTAAGATCGGTGGTTCAATCCCTGGTCTACATGTCCTTGATACTGAAACCCCAAATGGAGCTTTTTCACAGCAGACATGTTGACTTGTCATAGTAAGAAAAGCACAGCTGAAATTGATAACCTTAACGATGGCTCGATTCCATCAAGTGTCCCAGTAAGCTATTTCAGTGAGTCAGCATGCACAGTACCAGGACCTCTCCTAAGTGGAATGCAGCCATCAGTAATGGTTTAATACCAGGGTCTCTCCTAAGTGGAATGCAGCCATCATTAATGGTTTAATACCAGGACCTCTCCTAAGTGGAATGCAGCCATCAGTAATGGTTTAATACCAGGACCTCTCCTAAGTGGAATGCAGCCATCAGTAATGGTTTAATACCAGGACCTCTCTAAAGTGGAATGCAGCCATCATTAATGGTTTAATACCAGGACCTCTCCTAAGTGGAATGCAGCCATCATTAATGGTTTAATACCAGGTCCTAAGTGGAATGCAGCCATCAGTAATGGTTTAATACCAGGACCTCTCCTAAGTGGAATGCAGCCATCAGTAATGGTTTAATACCAGGACCTCTCCTAAGTGGAATGCAGCCATCATTAATGGTTTAATACCAGGGTCTCTCCTAAGTGGAATGCAGCCATCAGTAATGGTTTAATACCAGGACCTCTCCTAAGTGGAATGCAGCCATCAGTAATGGTTTAATACCAGGACCTCTCCTTAGTGGAATGCAGCCATCAGTAATGGTTTAATACCAGGACCTCTCTAAGTGGAATGCAGCCATTAATGGTTTAATACCAGGACCTCTCCTAAGTGGAATGCAGCCATCAGTAATGGTTTAATACCAGGACCTCTCCTAAGTGGAATGCAGCCATCAGTAATGGTTTAATACCAGGACCTCTCCTAAGTGGAATGCAGCCATCATTAATGGTTTAATACCAGGACCTCTCCTAAGTGGAATGCAGCCATTAATAATGGTTTTGAATACACTTGTGCTTTTCTTACTATGACATGTCAACATGTCTGCCGTGAAAAAGGTCTGTTGATCCAAGAATGTGCGTAAATGAATATATATATAAACGCTATATACCGCCATTTACCATAATTACTACAGCCACTTGACCTGTGCCAGGTTTCCATGAATACTTGGGTTATATTCTGTATATGAATGACTTTGCAGTGCCATGAAAGGACTTTACCTAACGTAAAAAATGATATAACTCCTCCCTCTAAGTGCTACACGCAACTGGACTCACAACACTTATTTCCACATCACATCTCAATCTCAACATTCTTGGACAATTATGTACAATCATGTATCAGTTATATGTGCAATATCTGTTAATAGTCACTGCTGATACTTATATTCACACTGTACTTTATTTATGTTCATACTGTACTTTATTTATCTCACTTTACTTCTACTTAACGTTTTTAATATCTTGCACTGTAGATATGTTACTTTATGTTACTTTATACATTAACTGACTCACTCTTTTCTTACTCATATTTTACCTTGAATATGACTGTGAGCAACTGCAACTGAACAATTTCCCTGAGGGGATCAATAAAGTATTCTGATTCTGATTTATGTACAAACTGTGATTGGGGACGGCCTCAGCAGTGTGTGTGCAGAGTTTAGTTGGAGGTTCATTTGTGCGCGTTTGTGTGTGTGTGTGTGTGTGTGTGTGTGTGTG
Source organism: Perca fluviatilis (assembly GCF_010015445.1). Classification (NCBI taxonomy): domain Eukaryota; kingdom Metazoa; phylum Chordata; class Actinopteri; order Perciformes; family Percidae; genus Perca; species Perca fluviatilis. The sequence goes on along the minus strand of NC_053123.1, from coordinate 2,264,677 downwards.
TGTGTGTGTGTGTGTTAGAGTGCTTCTATGTCGTGGGGTGACAGCGCTAAAAACTCTGTGTCCCCCAGGGGGTGTCATGGTCATTTCACTGGGTGTCATAAGGCCACTGGGCGAGTCCAAATAAGGCTGGTATATATAAAGAACCAGAGTCACACTACTCATCCAGCTCAATACAGCTGTCAGTCACAGCAGCCCTGTCTAAAAAAGGCAGAGGGAGGGGGGAGGAGTGTGTACGTGTATGTGCTGGGAGAAAAGTGTGATGTGAGGTCTTTGGGTAATACTGACTAATCAAATTCCAGCGCCAAGCTCCGGGATCAGGGACCTCACCCGGGGTTCCAAATATGTCAGGGAAGGCAGGGGACCTCTGAGGACTCATGGGAAAGGACTGATGAGTGCCAGTGGGAGCAGTGTGTGAGAAATGGATGTGTGATGTGAGTACTGAGCCACAACAATTGATTAGTCTGTGGTTTCCAATCTCTAGGGCCTAGAGGTATTTTCTGTGGGAGTTTGAAATATGCCAAGGACACAGTCATTTCAGAAAGGGCTGAAAACGTGACAGCATTGGTGTAGATCAGGGGTCTTGAAGGTTTTTTAAGCCAAGGACCCCTTAACTGAAAGAGAGACAGATCAGGGCAACCCTACTATATATATTGTATAAAACTAAGTTGCATATTAAACTGGGCCAACAATAACGTGTTGGCGGCCCAAAGCCTTTTTACATACAGTACCTTTTAAATGCATAGTTTAGTAAGCTATTAAAATAATTGTTGGCATGATTTTATGAAAAGTTTGAATGTTAAACATACATGTGGCCCAGTGAATCCTTAGGATGAACTGGATCTGTGGATGGCTATACCTTAGTGACCACCTTAACTACAGGCCAGTAAGCCTGGTATTCCTTTTGGCTTGAAATTTAACATTTTCATTTGCATGAACTGGGGTAGACGCTCCATATTCATGCTCCATCTTGAAATACGGTAGCTGGTAAGGGACATACAGGACATACTGCTCCGCCTTTCGCGTTTTCGCTGTCACATGATGAACTCCCAGGTGCTGCTAATGCTGCTAATGGGTATCGTAGCTTCCCGGCCCCGGCAAGTTTGAAGAAGGAAACATGGAGGACAACACGTATTCAAAATCCAAATGTCAGGAGCAGGAGTCTTCTTCTTCGCCCAGAAAAAGAAAAAGGAGATTGAAAAGAGCAAGAGACCGGCTTTTTGAAGCGTGAAGGCTACCATAGCTGTAATACGCACTGTGAACTGCGTGGTGCGAGAGAGTTGATTGTGATATATGATCTCAACGCTAGATGGGAGTTCAAATTCACACACATTGGACCTTTAAAAGCAAAAACAGGTGGATGGAAACACATCTATTGTTCCAATTAGTGCCAATTGACTTGACTGAAAATCTCCAGAAAATTCAGTTTTTTTTTTTTTTATTTGTCAAAAAAAAACATGCATTGACCTGAGGGAGATACTTGCCGGATTAAACAGTAAATAAAAAGTTCTGGTTGTCAGACAGTGTGCAGGATATTTCCCTTTTGCCCTAAAAGCGACTTTTCCGGTGCACCTGTCCCTCAAGACTTATATACGTCTACCAGAGTGCACATGTACACTTTGAAGTTTTGCAAATACGAGAACTAATTTACTTTCCCCAACATCAACATCTTTGGCTAACAATTCCCCAGAGTATTTTACAGATCTTCACATTTCCTTTTAACATTAACAGTCTTTACAAGACCACGATGGGCCACATATATGACCGGGGGGGCTTTAGAAGGTTTTACGCTCCGAGTCAAGGGTCAGCTAAGTTTAGTTGCGCCCTGGAGAGGGAGCGAGTGTTTCACCAGAGAGCTTGATAAAAGAAGCCACCTTTTTGCAGGAGCAGCTAGCTCCATATTGAATGTGAATTAGGGCGGGGGCCCATCCACCATCTATTGTCTGGATAAAAGAATTGGTTGTCTTTCATGTCCTGAAGTTAGCGGCCCTCTGGGTCTCCAGGTATCAGCCCTGCTGATCTCCTGCTGCGGGGAGGGACTTTGAAAATGCTTTAGCTGCTAGTTACTGATATGATAATTAAGATCACACTGAGATCTGTCCAAGCAAAGGCTTTAAGGGAAACTGTCAAGCTACATCTTCATTGTGCACTTTGATTGATTATCACACACACTTAAAGACAACACACCTTGTTAAGTCTAAAGTGAATTTTCCCTCACATGTTTCCAGCCCCCTTTAACTCAGCTTGCAGTGTGCTGACAGTTCTCAAAGCTTGCAAAAGTCCTCCCCCCCCCCATTTGTCCCTGTCCTCCTGCGCCTCACTCTGCACGCTTATAGAACTCATTACCTAGTCTTTCTCTCCACCCATATTTTCCAAACACACCAGGGTCACATACCGTTTTATCAAATTAGTCTTCCCATGTTCTTAACCTGCTGGGATAGCAGATGAGTGGGGAATACTGCATTAAGGACAATTCATGTGAGGTCACTGCAGAACTGCCAAATGACTTTCAATTGCTTTCCTGTAATTGTCTCAATGCTTGGCACTTGCATTGTCTTCTTTTTTCAGAAGCCCCACCCATCTGGGACTCCAGACAGGTTAAAACAAACACCCAGAATGATGCAAACACTATTTGACCTAAGTTTGCTCCCACTTCTTTTTATATGTTCTTTCCTGCTTCTCTTTATTCTATGTCCTCCATTAAATCAGTGCAGTCGCCCACTAACAAATCTTAGTTTGTCTTAAGATTTTGTCTAGAAGTAAAGGAAGCGGTGAAGAAAAAATAACATCAGATCTGACACACTGTTCATCGAATTTTCGTCAGAGGAATCCAAATAGGTTATGTCTGTTAACTGCATGAAACAGTTTTCCCTGACATTGCAGATATAGTCTGAAGATTCAATTCAGTGTATTCAATGAAATGTATTTATAGTATTAAATCATAACAAGAGTTATCTTAAGAAACTTTACAGATAGAGTAGGTCTAGACCACACTCTATAATTTACAAAGACCATATTTCCCCCAAGAGCAAGCATTTAGTGTACCGTAAGAGTGGTGAGGAAAAACTTATTTTAGGAAGAAACCTGGGACAGACCCAGGCTCTTGGTGGGTGACCATCTGCCGCTGCCGGTTGGGGGTGTGATGAAGAGTGGCAATTTATAGTTTTAATAAAGATAATGGAACTATGACTAGAAATAGTAGTTGTATCAGTTCAGGGCATAGCAGGGCATATGACAGCTTCTTTGGGCAAAAAAAACTATTTTGACAAATCAGTTTTGACCAACTTCCTATAAGTTCTGTTACTAGACATCAGTCTCTCTTTTGGATGGATTGTTGTGTTATTATTATTATTATTGGTTTCCTTTACATTTACATAAAGTTGTATTGAATAAAAGAAATAGAGTTGTATTTTTACAGTGTTCAATTGGGACATGTGGGAATAACTAACACAAAGTGACAGGCTCATTTCATACTTCATGGTTACTTTAACAGCACATAGGACGGATTAGTCAGATCATTTGTATTAGTATCACTTACAGCTCTGGAAAAAAAAGGTGAAGGGTCATGGATAGTTGTCAAAATATCCAGTAGACAAATGGGTTTGGGACCTGGCAGCTCGATTCAGGTCCACACAGAGGTCGACCCAGCGACGGTGGGGTGTCCTCAACAAGTGAACCCGCCTGTGAACAGTTGTGCTCCAGCACACAAGGCGTCCATACATAGCAGGCAGGGCCTCCTGCTGTTAGCCCAGAGCCCTGTAGGAGCGCTCGGGGAGGCTACTGTTTCTGCCACTGTCAGTGAGATGGATGAGGGGGAAACACAGTGAGAGGGAGAGGCTGTTTAGACCTGGTCAAATCTTGGACTGTGTTTGACACGTGAACACAAAATCTCCCCCCACCCCATCCCCCGACTTCACTTGCACTCGCACAATGAACATATGGTGTCCCCAAACACTTAAACACACATGCAAAAGAAATTAGATTACCACTGACGATGATGACCAAATTGCATCTGTCACACTCTCACATGGGGATAGGGAGTGCTTTGCACACACAGGAGGGCGGGGGACACACATGTATGCACACACACACATATGCACACACACACACACGTGTGCGGCACAAAGGTTGGAATTCTGCACAAAACAGTGAAGGGATGACACCATACTGTGCCGCAGACGGACAGAGTGATGGATATGATGGATCAATCACCCTCTCTGTTTAATCAGGACATCAGTCACCGAAACTGGATGGGGGATGATGGGTACAGTGGGGGAGGAGAGAAGAGGGCGGGGGAGAGCTGGAGGCTCTTTATAACCACATTCAACCCCTGATGGGAATCTTTATGGGTTGATGGAATGATGATGCTATTTAAATTGGCAAGAGGGCAGTCCTGTTAACACAGGAAGAGGTAAAAAACAAACAAAAAAAGAATTCTAGAGGGTCACAAAGAAGGTCAGCTAGATGCAGTTGATGTAGGCAAAGAGAACTCTAGCTGGCGGTTTTTGTGTGTCATTTTGAAAATCCTATAATACTGGTACAAACATGACATCATGGGATAGTCTAAGTCTAACATTTTGCAACTGCTGGCAACTAACAGTAGTTAGAAGCCATTTGTGGGCAAATAGATTTAATCATTTACTTTAATCAATAAGTGGCTTAATGAGTAATTAAACTGAAGCTTGACTTTAGCTAATTCAGAGAATTAAGCTAAACTATTTGCACAGCCAACAGAACAGAACCAGAAAGACTCCTTGTACAGGTGTATCGAATGGTAAAACAGCTTTCACAGTGCATGTATGGTGGAAAAGCTTTCAAAGTGCATGCATGATGGAACAGCGTCCGACAATTGGTTTTAACCCTACGAAACCAACAATCTGACATTCACACTCACTTCCCACTATGATCGGCCAGCTTTGCGGAGGTGAGAAGGGACCCACTGATTCAGGTTGATCTAGATGAGAGCTCTAAAGGCCCAGACACACCGACCAGACGGCCGACTCAGTCTCCCCGAGTTGGTCAAAAAAGTGCCTCAGAACACACCAAAGAGATGAGACGTAATACGTCTCCATAACAGCAGGAGGCGCTAATCTGTATCATCGCCCAAAAATAAAAACCAGCAGCTGATTGGACGAACGCGTCACGTGGGTCTGTTTTCTCCGAAAATTCGAAGACAGACTGTCGTGGCGGCTTGGTCAGAATACGATCTCATATTGTACTAAAATAGTTCACTGAAACGTGTTTCTGAAAACATTTGAAGAGAGAAATAGGCCGTGCAGTTGCTGAATCTGTCTTCATTTCAGCTCAACAAAGGTCAGTTCAAAAGATTTTCGCCAGATTTTGAGAGACTCTAGTCAAGCTCATCCTGCTCCCCGTTCTCCAATCAGATGGGTAACTTGAGTCCGACTGCCGGCTGTGCCCGCCCAGCCAATTAAACATGTCAAATCGGCCAAAATGAAGGACGACGGCCCCTCGGACAGACGACGGCACGGAACACACCGAACAGACTCGAGTCACTGACCTCGCCAGACTGTCAGGCGGCCGGTGTGTAGTCACCTTAACTCAATTCAATTAGAGCAACTATTTTAATTAGAACAACTATAAACACATTTGATTGCCTACATGGTCAGATGTCCTATAACACGGCCCTTAGGCACAGTGGCGCTTTGAGCTAAATGCTAATGCTAACATGCTCACATTGACAATGCTAACATGCTGATGATAAGCAGTTATATAGTGTACCACGTTCATCATCTTAGTTTAGCATGGTACAATAGCGTGCTAACATTATCTAATTGGCACTAAACACAAACTACAGCCGAGGCTGATGGGATTGTCATTAGTTTTACAGGGATTTGGTCATAAACCAAAGTTTTTGAACAAATTGAAATTTTGACCTGACAGTGGAACTAAAAGAAAAGTCAGGGAGTCAGTGAAGTTATTAGGATTCATCTGGGGACCACAAATGTCTGTCCCAAACTTCAGATTTATTACATTGTTGGACTGCAGGACTGCTTCGAAGGAAGCAGAATCTCAGTACTGCACCTGGACTCTTTATAACAGTGACAGAAAATATGCTAGCTTACTCATATTAAAAACATGCCTTTTACTAACTTATTGTACTTCCCCCAGCCCTGGTAGAGATGCAGTATGTGTGGCGCCCTGGCAAGAGTCGCTGATGACCATCCCAGCACCCTCTTCAACAACCGAGCCTGACAAACACACTGGGAAATGAGCCTGACCCTGTCCTCGGTGGCTTCCATCAGGAGAGCACTAATGAAAGATAACACCATCAGCCAAAAGAACACCCTTGGCTCTGTGTCACACCTTCAATCCACACACACACACACACACACACACACACACACACACACACACACACACACACACACACACACACACACACACACACACACAGACACACACCCTTTATATTGTTACTATGGAAGGATCTTTTAGGGGCCCCCTTGGGCCTGGCGATACAATTATTGACTAAGATACATCACCTTCCTAAAATAATTGCCTAAGTCATTTTTTCAGGTTTTTCAGAAAACACAAAAAACTGAACGTCCTAACTCACATGCTTGACATAGGCCATTAAACTAAAGGTGTAGAATCACATGAACTGTTCAAATGAGGATGTAGGCAATTTTACCAGAGGTGGCCAGCACCATGAGGAGATGATTTAGGCCAAAAAATATTTATTGTCAAAAAATGACTTAACTGACTATAACTTAGCTGTTGTTTAGAGCAATGGACAGCGTTGTTTGTTGTGCGCTTGGACCACCGGGGTGCATGTGTGCGGCGCTCTCTGTTGCATTTTTTTTTTTTTTTTTAATGAAGCCTACATTAAATCATGTTAAACATATAGGGCCCTATTTTAACGATCTGAAACGCAAGTATGAAACGCAAGTAGCTTTGTGGGTGGATCTCGGGTGCTGTTGCTATGATACCGGCGGGATAAATGAGTCTTGCGCCCGACGCAAATCTAAAATGGGTTGGTCTGAAGTAGCTAGGTGTGGTTTGGGCGTAACGTGAAAATAACCAATCAGAGCGTCATCTCACATTCCCTTTAAGAGCAGGCGCTTGTTCCATGGCGGACTGCTATTATGACGGCGGATTTGCCTGGCGACGCCAGCGGGAGCTGTCCGGGATGCGGCAAAGTAATAAATGCCCGTCTTGGCCGGGTGGTGATGTTGCTGCTCCTCTCGGGCGCATCTCCTCAAGTCTGGAGAGGATTGCTGCAGCCATGGAGCGTGGGCCTCCAAACGCACCACCTGCACCTGTTGTGCCCCTTCCTCCTCCCCCCCACTCCATCTCCGTCCACCCGCTCCACCAGGAGTGCAGTCCAATCCCACCGTAGTTCAACAGCACGTCTCCTTAAGTCCTCTAATATTTCCTCATTTATGTCATCAACACATCCATGATTCATGGAAATGTGTAAAACACAACAAGCCACAAAGAATGCTGGGACTTTTTGAGGACTGTACTGTAAAGTGTCTCCTGATCTATCCAAACACCTGAAGCACATTTTCAGTAATATCCGTGTCCGAGCAGAACGTTCGCTTGTGAACTTTGTTTTCACATTATGTGCATCAATCTACATGCAAAATAAAAAAAAGGCTAGTAAAGTAAAGTTTATGTGTGGAAAACACTGACATATTTTCATTATGTAGGCAGTTGATGTTCTTTAGCCCTCTGTCCTGGCCCCCTAGTGACAAGAGGGCCCTAGGCCTGTGCCCAGAATGCCTGTTCATAGATCTGGGCCTGCCTATCCCCAGTGGAAGTTACAGTGCGTTCCATTTGTGTTCAGAAGTTGGATTTTCCAAGGTCAAAGACAGAAACCTGCCCCTTGAACTCAGATTTCCGAGTTGGGAAGTCGGACAACCTCACAGTACCCCGAGCTAAAAACCCAACACGGCTGCCACCTCTGTCTTATTTGTGTCTCATTAAGTGTCTGTACTAAGTCGTACACAGAGTCCTGCCAAACTTCTATCTGTGGACATGTTGTTCCGCTGTTTGGGTGCACAAAGAACGGCGTAATGCATTGTTATAAACTGGTATTGCTAACGATGGCTAACCTGGCTAGAGCCAAAAAAAACACAGTGAAACTCTCGACTTGTTAAATGGAACGCAGTCAACTTGGGTGTGACGCCATTCCCAACTCCAGCTTGTGTGTTCCGATGTAAATGGAACCCACTATAAGGCCCTTGCCTGGGCTCATTGAAGTGAATGTGGGGGGGCTTTGCTTTTTCTCATGCCTTGGCATAAACACACAGACCCTCCAGCTTTCGTGCCCCACATAACACCTTTCCCACAGTGCTGCGAGGTGACACACAAATACATCTGCCCTGAACTCATGCCACCCCTCCAGAATCCCCGTCATAAAGACCGGAGGGAGTGGGGGGTGTGGGTGGATCGGCGCGAGGTGGCAAACTCGTCTATTCACGCTAAGCATCACAGCTGTCAGTGCTTTGTGAGAATGACGGAGCAGCTTCTTTTCACTTAAAGCTGATTTAGATGAGAGCTATAGCCTGACAAAGCCTTGGGGGCACATTACCTCGCTCACTCTGATGTACTTGCTGTTGCTCTAAAGATATCAAACTAACAGAGGGAGTCTGAAGCCTTCAGTGTTTATTGCTTTCATCTGGCTATGGATAATTATGCCTCCTCAAACCTGAGCGGGAATGTACCTCCCATAGCAGTCAAGATGAAGTCATTCCTGAACAGCAGCCAGTCAGTCCGTATCTGAGAGGCAAAGCTGTTCCGGCCTGTGGATAGATAGAAATCACTGCTGCGTGTTTTTACTGTGCTTCAGAAGCAGCCAAGCAGTGAGCTGCACCTTCCTTTGCGGAATGTTTGCGTTATGCTTAGATCAAGGCTGTCAAACTCAGTTTCACTAAGGGCCACACTGGAAAATGAGAGCCACATCAAGGGGCCAGACATGTAGAGTTTGTTGACATGCTTTTATTTAAGAGGAAAAAGTCAAATATCTTTGACTGCATGTCTCAGTCTTCTCACCTAAAAAAGTAAGCGAAAAGGTTTCTTTGCCATCATAGTTAGAGAAAAATCAAGCAAGACAAGATAAAGATTTTTAAGGAGGCTACCACACAGCCGACTCACAGCAAGCTGTTACACAGCCTGAATATGAAAACTCTCTGCATCTGTGGGAATTTCTGAGTCTAAAAGTCGGTCAATCTGCGTGTGAGTGTGGCGTAAATTAAAGTTAGAAAAACAGTTTCCCTTCTTTTTGGTGTGGCGCACAACTAGGCGGGCCAAAAGTTGAATCTAAATTGATAATTGCGAGCTGGATGAAAATTTGCGAGGGGCCCGGTTTTGGCCCGCGGGCTTTGAGTTTGACACATGTGGCTTAGATGATGATTGCTGAGGGAGGAAACGTATGAATATGAAAGCAGTTCTCTTGTTGTGCAGGCTTCTCAAGAACAGTCCTTGAGTGAGTGACGGCTGGATGTTGAGTAAGACCTTGGCTCCTTCCTATTCGCCGGTTCTTGAGCTTTCACACACTGTCGGCTCGTCGCTCGCAACGTCACCGCGACCCCAGTCCTCAGGAAACATCCATTGTTACAGCGTGGAACAGTGGCAAGCAAAGGAGAGTGAATTGTGAACTCTGTGTGTGTGTGTGTGTGTGTGTGTGTGTGTGTGTTTGGTGGCAGGGGGAGGGGGTTGCGTGCTTGTGATGGATGTGTCTCTCTTCCTGTTTGTAGTTTCTCAGGAGTGCTCTTTCCCCCCCCATGAATCACACACACAGGTCGCTCACACACACACACCGCCATGCTTTCTCTTGCGCCCGCTGTGGGGGGCGCAAGAAGAAAGACAGGAGCGAGATGAAATCTCATTCCCCTCGGACCAAAGACACACTCGGGAGGGCTGGAGAGTCTTTAAAGTCTAATTCTTTATTGGCCCCCGTTTTGACACAAACCTGCAGCCTTCACAGTGGACGTGGTGCGCCCAGTCCAGATCATGTTCCCGCCAAGCCTTTGCCCCTTTCATGTGTCTTTTTTCAGTTGAGCAAACACGGACCTACCCTTCTGCGTTCAATCACAGTTTTTAATTTCAGCTGATAATTGCTCCGATGCCTAAACTTTGCTCATTTGAGTTCTGAATGGCGGGGGGAAGGGAAGGACCTCCGGGGGCGCTGCGCCGCGACGAGGAGAGGAGCAGACCGCTCGTCTCAGATGAAGATAGAGACAAGAGCTTAACCAGATCAGCTTCCCAGCCGGCCAATACTTCAAACCCGACCCTTGACCCCTCCGTTTTGGCCTGTCAGAATCACCTGTCCTCCTCTCTCTCTCTCTCTCTCTTTTCTCGGCCAGCCCTCCCGAGAAAGACGATCCTCGGCGCTGACCAACGCTTGTCACGTAGACCTGGTGGTGACAGCCAAAGTTCCCTCCGAGTCTTTTGTCCCAGAGGTCATCTCTGAAGCTCCTCTGACACTTAATTACATCTCTTTAAGGGGGAAGGGGACATGGCTGTCACATGCGAGGCGGACTTGAGCTCTTCACCAGGCTTGACACAAACAAGTCGTCCAGAGGAAGACATTTGGCATATGGCGGTCGTAGAGAATGGGGAGCTCTTTTAAAGGGTTAGTGATTTTGGCTGTTCCTGAGTAATGGTCAGTCAGAGGATGGACATCTGGTCAGCGGTTCAGTGGAGGTCACACGGTAGCAGATAGTGTGTGGCGATAAAGGGAAGTGGCAGAACAATCAGAAAGCAGCAGGGGCGGGGCTAGAAGGGGGGCACGGGGTGGCACCGCAACCAACTGAAGGATGATTGCCCCCTCCCACCCAATCCATTGGGCTAGACTGCTGTCAAGCTGACAACTGTGATTTCCATTGGATTAGAGTACTGTCTCTTGGCTGACTGTTCTGCCAATCTTCCCAGCCCCTGTCACATGACCATATTTCCATTTTTTTTTCAGACCCGCCAAAAATTTTTATTTTATTTATTTAGCACATTAAAACATTTGCTAAGGAAAGCCAAAAAACCCTCAAATGGCGCTGACACGTTGGCTTCCCTAAAATAATTCAATGAAAGGTAGCATCTAGAAAATGAAAACATAAAAAACATAGTCTATACAAAAAGGGACGGAAGAAAGGAACAATTAAATGATGAGAGAAAATAAAGAGTGACGAAAGAGAGAAAAGGAAAAGCAAACGACAGGAAACATCTTAGGCTACTGATACAGCAAAATATTTCTCACCGATTTTTTGAACGATAGAGGAGAACGTTTCCGTAGGCTGGGAGGGAGAGAATTCCATATCGTATGTATCCTCTGTAATTAATTCTGTATCTGTAATGCAGAACTACACAGTTTAAAGTATTTTCACACGTTTTCAACAAGTATTTTCAAACATGTGTCATGTGTTTGGAAAGAAATCACTGATTTTGCTTTACCCTGACTTTAGAGCTGCATGAGACAACTTTAGAAGTTAGTGGCTCTGACACCAAGAGACAATCTTTTAATTACTCTGAGCCTTGTACACACCAGCTAGTCTGTGTGATGTTATGTGGCTTGGCTCAAAGCGATGTCTTAAATCCGTTGGTGTTTGTTCCGCCAGTATAGAAATGTGCACCATGATATGGTACTGGCTGTACCATCTGTTTCAATATAGAACGTTTTTCTTTTATTTATTTTTATTGCAATACCACATACTGTTTCCTGGGAGCACAAAGCAACTATACTGCAGCTGAGGAGAGTCAGACTGAGGATCGTTAGACCTGATCCGAAATACCAGTCGACCCACGCAAAACACAAACACAAAGAACACACATCCCGACGCCAAGGGGACGCGCCACCAACAAGCAGCTACAGTCAAAAAGCGATACATTTTTCCTGCACTCCTCAGTTCACAGTCACACTCCTCCTCTCAGGGATGACAGTAACACCTATACAGCAAGCAGCGCACATACCCCCAAATAATTCCTGTACCCAGGACACACACGCAGCATTATAACATGAGACACCATCTAAACTCTATGTATGTAAGCTCTATGTTCTTATGCAAGGATGAGAACATAGGTATGAATTGCCAGCAATTAGTGTTTTTCTTTTAATAAGAATGGCACATTGAATCTGTGATATGTTAACCTTATTCCAGCATTTATCTTATGAAATAACAGTAAATATAATTTGCACCTTTGATTAATCGCGATCTTCACAATTAGCTCATTGCATTCTTTCAAATCGCCATTTCTGTTTGAAAAGGATTCATCGTTCAGCCCTAACACACACACACACACACGCACACACAAACACACCACACACGCACACACAAACACACACACACACACACACACACACACACACACACACACACACACACACACAGGCAGTAAATCAATATTTGGTATTCCAGAAACTTGTGCTGAATCACCGTCTAATGAAGAGATGATGAGGAGATGTTCTATACAGTGATTTATATTATTAGTATATTAAGAATCTTACAGTTTTTTCGATTGCTAAACGACAGCGGGCACAACTGGAGCTACATGTGGACCAAACTCTAACTGCAGTCGTCACAGCAGCAGTTCATGTGGACCAAACTCTAGTTCGTTTTTGATTGCTTGAACACTGTTTTCAAAACTCTACACACTTATCCCATGACTTTAACCACAACATGCACACTATTGTAGATTTACAGCACTTTGTTCAAATGCTAGGTGTCTTGTTTTAGACTAGTTAGTGAACATATATGGTATTTATATAGAGAAAGCTCAGAAAGCCTTTTTTTATACAAACACCAAATAAGAATGAAACCATTCTACACTGTACTGTTTGAGAGAAACAGGTAAAAGAGCAAAGATACCAATATGTCCAGGTAAGATGTCTGAGGTTATATACACAGCTATAAAAAAAAGTGAAAAACACTATATCTTTACTATAGTAAAACTGCGTTCTTACTGTTTTTCAGAAAGTAATGGAGGTGAAAGCAATAGAAACACCACATTCATTAGTATTTAGAGATGATGCAGACATCCAATGTGATGAAGAGAACTTGCCACATGATGCTGGAGAGAGCCAGGAGTAGTCACGCTAGTCTTTGGTACTGTTATGTACCTTTAGTTTTTTCCCCAGTAATTCCATAAATTACCAGAGACAAAATACTATAGTGAAGCAAACTGCTGATTTTCATTCCTTCTTGTTTACCTTACGTAAAAATTGGTATATTATAAAATCTATATCTTTTCTTTAAAGAAACTACTGAGTAGTGTGAAGTCACTTCAATTGTTCAAACTGTAAAGATGAGAACGTTTGTGATTTCTGTCTTGGTGTTTGATGCTAGTGTTTTTACCCTCAGTGTGTTCTGAGTGACAGTGTGTGTATTGTGTGTGTGTGTGTGTGTGTGTGTGTGTGTGTGTGTGTGTGTGTGTGTGTGTGTGTGTGTGTGTGTGTTTGGCTGTTTTGAGACGTGTGTTAAGAGTTGTGTTGCTGTGAATGAGTTGTGCAGGTGATGTGAACTGTTTCGATCAGGTGACTGGTGGTAGTGCAGACTGTGGTTAGAGTTGCCCATGTGGCTCCAGCTGTGCCCACTGTCGTTTAGCAATCGAAAAAAACCTGTAAAGTCAGACTCCTGCAGGTGACTGAATGGAAGCTCTAAAGAGAGGCTAATGATTGGTGTGTGTTTCCCAGAGATCAGTGGTCAGTGCTGCAGCCCAGGCATATCCTCTCCACTCCACTGCCCTCCTTTACCTTCCCCCCTTCCCCTCACCTCCTCTCCTCCACATCCTCAATCTCTTCACTCTCCTCAAATCTCCACCTCCACCATCCTTCCCCCTTTGTCCCCCTCTGCTCCTCACCTCTCCCATACCCAGCCCGAGGTGAAAGAAGTGTTCTCATTCAGGGGTGAAAGCTTGCTTTCCTCAATGGCTCTTTATGCCAGGACCCCTGGGCCATCAACATGACAATGTGACAATGTGGCGGGGCTTTTTAAAAGAGATCCTGTGTTTGTTAAGTGTTTTTCCCCCTGAAGAGCAACCACGGGGCAGGGTCAGGGGACCTGAAAAGTGCTCGTGAAAGAAGGGGGCCAACTTTGATCACACAATGTGAAAAGGGATGGACTTTTTGATTAACTCGAGCCGGGAGAGCTGGGTTCTGCTGCTTTGGGTTTGAGAGCGTAGTAAATCTGAATTGTTGTTATTTATTGAAATAATTCAAGGTGACATTTGAATTTTAAGAAAATATCTACATGTACAAGTTCGACATTCTAAGAGAGCAATACCTAGAGCGATTGGGGATTGGGGAAACCGTCATATTTCCAGACTCATGAATGCCTTTTGAGTCTCTGTGTGCCGTTAGAAATGATGTTGACTGGTGAGATTACTGAGGTTTTATCTCAATTATTGGATGTCAATGGGATCAGTAGAAGCTCCCTTCAAAAGGAACGGCATACACCTTCTTTGCAACCACTGTTGCAGCGGTGGATGCATGTAAACAGGAAGTGGTGTAATCCCATTTAATAGTTCATAATGAAATTAGTAGTCTTGCTTTGCCAGACCTTCCTCCACAGCGCTGCGGAGGAGGGTCTGGCTAGTCCACACAGCATTCTGGGAGGGGAGAAAAACGTGACATTATGGAAAGGATCCCTTCTTAGATAGACCTTTTTAAAAACCTCTTTGAGACCTTTCTGTTTAACCAGAAACAGCTCTGAAGTCGCTAGCGCTAAACCCACCAGACTCCATTTAAAAAAACAATACTTTTAGCGTGTATAGAGCCAACATATTTTCACATGTAAATTGGTAAACTATGTGTTTATTTCAACCAAAACTAGAGTTGTGATGGTTGGAAAAGTGGAAAGACAACCCAAAACGGCTTTTCATAGTTTTATTTTGTTTCTGTCAACTTTGAATGAAGTGTATTTTACGATGCTAAAATTACTGTTTATTTACATGGAGTCTGGTAGGTTTAGCAAACGCAATTTTGCGGCTGTTTTATGTGTAAAAAAGGATCTTACTCTTTAACAGAAAGGTCGACCTCCTTAGCAGTCCTTTCCATAATGTTGTCATACACTTAGAATATTAATCTGAGCCTGTCAGTGGCAAAAACAGAACTTTTGTGAAGGTAAATACAAACTGGACAATTGCTCTATTAAAGTGATGGTTCGGAGTAATTTTACCCTAGGGTCCTTTGCACCATGACCTCGAGTCAAACATGCCCCCAGAAGCTTTTTTCACCTGGGTCTAACATTGGGAGAGTTAGCGTAGGGTAGCGTTATCAGCTGAATAGCTTAGCGCAGGGGCTAATGGACCCACGTTTGTATCTGGTAAATGACCCCACTAGTAATGCCCGAAATGATACCAAACGTCTACACTAGTACATATAGGTTATGTACTCATAAAACGATGGATTGGAAAGTTTGTAAGTACACCAGAAGTGTATGTAAATAACACTTGCCTGCTGGCTTCTGCTCTCTGCTGTTGTTGCTGCTGCTGCTACCTGCAGTTAGACGAGTGCTTAGGGCCGTCTACAAATTACAACACCGAAAAGAGATACAACAAAAATATTTATTAATTTAATGATTAAATAAGGTAATGTCTCCAAACTTACCTCAATTATTACTTGTCTCCTGCTAGTTATACTACAGCACTTACTTAAAAAAAAAGTTAAATTAATAAATATTTTTGTTGCATCTCTTTTCGGTGTTGTAATTTAACGTCCCCTAAGCCTCGTCTTACAGCACAGCAGCAACAGCAGAACCCAAGCCAGCAGGCAGCAAATGTTATTTACATAAACTTCTGGTGTACTTACAAACTTTACAATCCATCGTTCTATGTGTACACCTATATGTACTAGTGTAGACGTTGGTATCATTTCGGACATATTAGTGAGGTCATTTACGAGATACAAACGTGAATCCATTACCCCTACACCTTATTCAGCTGATAACCCCCCCCCCCTCCCCCTACCCCTCCCAATGTTAGACCCAGAGTAAAAAAGAATGTTTGTTTTGTCGAGGTCATGGTGCAAAGGACCCTAGGGTGAAATTACTCCGAACCATCACTTTAACTTACATTGTAGGTTGTTTCTCCGCTGCCGACTGCAGCGATCTCGCTCAATACTGGATGTCAAAGATTGTTGCTCCCATCAAGTTGGAAACAAACGGTAGTTACCCTTTAAGTGACCAGGTCAGTCATCATTTTGGCTGAAGCTTCTCCCACCAGAGGAATAGGTGGTGCTGCTGTGATACAGACACCTTTAAGCCTCGACTGACACCTGATTATTAGTGACATATCCAAATTGTTTCTCCTGAGATTACCTCTGCATGGCATCCTTTCAAAAATGGATTAGAGAAATACGAAACCTGCTCTCTGGGCTCTTTGAACCCTCTCTAACAACTTCATCTCCCCCGCTCATGCTATTGCCTCTCCTTTTGACATTCACCCCAAAACCACCCAAGAGCAAAGCAGACAAACTCTGCAAGTTCTTTCATTTACACATCAACTAGTTCTCCAATTCACTTCTTTTTCTCCTCCCCCCCACCCCCCACCCCCCACCGGAGCCGCACTGGAACTCTTTTCCTCTCCACCTCCATGAAACATTTTCTATTATTCATCAAAAGGCGCTGTAAGCACCTCTCCCTTCCCATTATACATGAGCGGGGGAGAAAAAACAAAACATTTCTGGCTCTTTTATGCTGATTCCTCTCATCTGCAGGAACAGAATTTGTGGATCATTAAAATAAAACACAACCATAATTCAGAGAAAAGTGATTCTTTGGCTTGGAGCAGAGGAGGGAGGGAGGGCACACACCGGGGGAAGCTGTTCCTGGATGGATAAACCAAGACGTGCCCTCAATTTCTGGCTCTAAAATCACATCATTGCTCTATGTGCTTTAATTCTGAGTCAAATTTGTATTTCTGCGGTGGTGCTCACAGTCAATCTGACAATGCAGGCTCATGGATGAATGCACATAGTTACTTAACACAAAGGCGCTTTTCATCTGTGGGGGTATGAAAGACTCATCCGACAACTGTTATCAGTTCACAACAGCTACGAGTATTCTTGATCTACAATCGAAGCTGCACACAGCTTGACTCCATGTGAACAAATGAGTTCTTTCTACTAAAATTAGATTCAGAGATGCTGAAAGCTGCAGGTAATTAGAAAAAAAAAAAAAAAACTAAACGACAAAAACAATCCTTCTGAAGTTGGAGCACTTTCATTTTTAGCTTGAGTGGTGTGACCTTTTTTTTTTTAAAGCTGATTCACTGGGTTTTTTGAGTTATGTGTTTTTAAATATAGTAATGCCAGTTTATTTTGAGCGCAGCATTCCAGGGAGAGTTATCACAATGGCCTCATTTTGCCAGAGTTGGATGGCGATCTTTTAGTGCAGGACTGTGTCATTGTCAAGTGTCAAAGTGTGTGTGTGTGTGTGTGTGTGTGTGTGTGTGTGTGTGTGTGTGTGTGTGTGTTTTTCCCCCCTCGTTCTGTCTGTTGGTTGGTTACCTGATGTTCGTCTAAATGTACATGCTCTGATAAAAGCGTCATTTTAGCCCCTGATAGTGTATGAAGACAACACAGGCAAAGTTAAATCTAGGTCAAATAGGGACAAAAATTGAAGTCAGTGGAGTTGTGCTCCGCTTGCTGTCAGAAAAGGCAGCAGGAGAAACATGCAGTTGATCACTTATCGGCTAGTCTGGCTCATCCACACAGCATTCTGAGATGGGAGGAAAACGTGCTCTGGTTTTTTTGGCATTTCTTTAAACCAATCATATTTGTCTTGGGCGATGCTGAATGCCGGACGGAGCCACGGTGCCTCTGCAAAATAGCCTCGGGAAGAAACTTGTTTTGGTGGAACATGTTTACGTTCAAAAGTAGTTTTAGTCATGCAACAGAAAACTCAGATTGGACAGATAGTCTAGCTAGCTGTCTGCAGAGATCTGAGGACCAGTTAACCATAGTCCTCACAACAGAGGTGGGGGACTAGAGTCTCACAACTTGACTCAAGTCTGACTTGAGTCGCCAATTTGAGGACTTGATACTTGCTTGACTTAGATTGATAGACAACTCGACTTGACTTTGACTTGGTATTCAAGACTGGGGCTTGACTTTGACTTGAGACGGATGACTTGACAAGACTTGACTTTTTATTAATCCAGGCCGTATTCTTTTTTTAAAGTGCCCATATTATGAAAAAAAAATCACTTTTTCTGGGATTTGGGGTGTTATTTTGTTATTTTGTGTCTCTGGTGCTTCCACACACATACAAACTTGGAAAAAAAAACATCCATGGTGTTCTGAGTGAGATACGGTTTCTGAATGTGTCCTGCCTTCAGTCTCCTGGTGAGCTGGTCAAAATCTGCACAGCTTTCTACGTCACTAGCCGAAACAAGGGGGCTAGGGGGCTAACCGTTAGCTCGTTCTCAATGGCAAAACACTGCTACAACACACACAAATTCACCCTAATCTGCTAAATAAATTGTATAGAACTACTTCCATGTCTCTGTTCTGCAGGTATTCCATGTAAAGTGTGAAGTGCGCCCTCGTTTAGAAGAAGTCTCCCGGCTAATCCTGCCTTGTACAGGCCGAAGTGTGAGAAACAGCTAGCTAGCTCATGTGATCCTTACCTAGCTACTGAGCATGTGCGACTGACAACAAAGATGTTACAGAAGTTGAGAGGTCTCACTCTAAAACAGAGACCTGAACATAGGGTGAAAAGAGGAGCTGCAGCAATGTGCAGTACAAGAAAAACATGGTGTTTTTTGAAAATGAAACCATGTAAACCTATTCTGATACAATCTCAAATTACAATGATGAACCTGAAAATGAGCATAATATGGCCACTATAATGTACTGAGAAGTTACATTTAGTTTTTGGAACATCTTTGTGCTATATGTGCTACCCTGCCAAGTTGTTAGACAACCTTCCAGAGCGAGGCAGCCGTCATGGTAAGGGATTATGTCCAAAATAGTGAAATTCGGCTATAAGGAGTTTGTCGACGCTTGTTGTAAAATAAAGAACAGCGGTGTGCAAGGATTGCAACTTCAAAATTACAAACACAACAACCACAACATCTAACTTCAGCCGTCATTTCAAGCAACACAAATAAAGGTAGCTACGTGAATGTGTCTTTTAGCTAACGTTAGCGGCAATTTTTTGTATGACTTGGCTTGTGACTTGCTTGATTCTCACCACAGTGACTTGAGACTTGCTCGTGACTTAAAGGTTAAGACTTGAGAGCTGCTTGTGACTTGCACATGTGTGACTTAGTCCCATCGAATCCACCGGAGTTTAGAACGCCAACACAAAGAAAGAGGAAGGAAACGGCGAAAATGAGGGACAATCCCAGAAATGGAACTACTACTACTTATCTGCAAGAACAGAATATGATATATTTCTTCTTATGACTTAATTACATGTTGGCTACTATTCTCTTACTAGTATTTGGTTTTTGATGATATTGTTTTGATAAACTGTTGATAATGTGTCTCAGCTGTTTGATAATCACCAGCAGGTTCCTGGCAAACCCTGAGGAAAGCATGGGGCGGAAATGCGTCTGTTTCCTCTGCTGCTGTGAATTATTAAAAATATAATATACTAACATGTGAGTGCTGACGACTTCATTTACCACTTGTATGGTGTTTGGGTTATCACCCCTTAGACTCCAAAGACAGTTGTGTTTAGCACGCCGGTTCTTTTGTTTTAACACATGCCGTTATTGCCCGTGAAACACGCTGAAGAAGGAGTGCTGTCCAAATGACCTGTAATGACTGTTTAGCTATTTATTGAGAACAGGGAATGAATGTGTATGTATAGATGAATGTGTATGTATAGATGAATGTGTATGTGTGAGATGTGCTTGGGTGAGAATGTGCTGCTGTATGTGTATATATTTATATATAGATAATACAATATTTTATCTTTTTACTCTATGCTGCTATTTGGAGAGCTTGGCTCTATCTATCTATATATCTATCTATTTATCTCTATATATCTCTATCTATTTATCTATCTATCTCTCTCTCTATCTGTCTCTCTATCTCTCTATCTATATCTATCTATCTATCTATATCTCTATCTCTCTATCTCTCTATCTATATCTCTATCTATCTTTCTATATCTATCTATCTATATCTCTATCTATCTATCTCTCTAGCTATCTATTTCACTACATTTTTGATACTACAGATGAACTGGAGTCAAAGTCCTTGTTTGTTTGCGCAAACCTGGCCAATAAAGCTGATTCTGATTCTGATTCTGATTCTGACATTTCCCTAAGCATCTTCGTTACTTGCAAGAAACTTTTACTCAAGTAATATTCTAAAAGGTAACTTTAACTTCTACCAAAGTCATGCTCTGGTAAGATACTTTTTACTCAAGTATTGCTTTCAAGGACTTTATAAGACTGATTACACTTTACACTTTTTAATAAGGCTCATTTTACTCAACAGCTTAGCGCCTGAGCTTTTCCTTCTCTCTCTGGTGTTTTTCTTTTCAAGACATTACAGTTTTTCTTAGTCGCTTTGGTACATTTCTCAAATCAGAATTGAAATTCTCAAAACTACCTGTTCAGTCTTCACATCATTGTGTCACCTGTGCACATAAAAAAGCAGATTCTCATTTCTTTGAACAAATTGCAAATGCATGCAAATGATGATGTACAATTCTCTGCTGTTTCCTACATTATCAGTTGCTTTTGTCATGTTGATCAAAATGTATTGTAATGGGTCTTTGTTGAATAGTCTCACCCCCCACAACGTTTAGGCATCAGTTCATAGCATAAGTCTTTACATGCAAAATGGTTGAACAAGTTGTCATAATATGTCAAGCATATTTCTATACATTTCCATTGGACTTTTTTTCTAAATCTGTCCTGAATTGGTAAATTGCTCCCAGGTGAATCTTGACTTTCTCTAACGAAGGTGCATCTCATGAACCATCAACTGGCAGCTATATATACACTCACCTAAAGGATTATTAGGAACACCATACTAAGACCGTGTTTGACCCCCTTTCACCTTCAGAACTGCCTTAATTCTCCGTGGCATTGATTCAACAAGGTGCTGGAAGCATTCTTTAGAAATGTTGGCCCATATTGAGAGGATAGCATCTTGCAGTTGATGGAGATTTGTGGGAAGCACATCCAGGGCACGAAGCTACCGTTCCACCACATCCCAAAGATGTTCTATTGGGTTGAGATCTGGTGAATGTGGGGCCATTTTAGTACAGTGAACTCATTGTCATGTTCAAGAAACCAATTTGAAATGATTCAAGCTTTGTGACCTGGTGCATTATCCTGCTGGAAGTAGCCATCAGAGGATGGGTAGATGGTGGTCATAAAGGGATGGACATGGTCAGAAACAATGCTCAGGTAGGCTGTGGCATTTAAACGATGCCCAATTGGTACTAAGGGGTCTAAAGTGTGCCAAGAAAACATTCTCCACACCATTACACCACCACCACCAGCCTGCCCAGTGGTAACAAGGCATGATGGATCCATCTTCTCATTCTGTTTACGCCAAATTCTGACTCTACCATCTGAATGTCTCAACAGACATCGAGACTCATCAGACCAGGCAACATTTTTCCAGGCTTCAACTGTCCAATTTTGGTGAGCTTGTGCAAATTGTAGCCTCATTTTCCTATTTTTAGTGGAGATGAGTGGTACCCAGTGGAGTCTTCTGCTGGTGTAGTCCATCCACCTCAAGGTTGTTCGTGTTGTGGCTTCACAAATGCTTTGCTGCATACCTCGGTTGTAACGAGTGGTTATTTGAGTCAAAGTTGATCTTCTATCAGCTGGAATCAGTGGGCCCATTCTCCTCTGACCTCCAGCATCAACAAGGCATTTTCGCCCCCCAGGACTGCAGCATCCTGGATGTTTTTCCTTTTTCAGACCATTCTTTGTAAACCCTAGAAATGGTAACTGAGCAGATTGGGAAATACTTAAACCAGCCCGTCTGGCACCAACAACGATGCCACGCTCAAAGTTGCTTAGATCACCTTTCTTTCCCATTTTGACATTCGGTTTGGAGTTCAGGAGATTGTCTAGACCTGGACGACACCCCTAAATGCATTGAAGCAGCTGCCATGTGATTGGCTGATTAGATAATTGCATTAACGAGAAATCTTACAGGTGTTCCTAATAATCTTTAAGGTGAGTGTATATATATATATATATATATATACAGGGTTCTAAATTGGCACCGTTTACCAGCCAAATGCTGGTGAAATATGCAAGTGGCTGGTAGATTTGCTTCACTCACCAGCCAAAAAACCCAATGGTAATCTATTGAATGGCTGGTAATATTTAAACATTCATTAGCCATTTGGCTGGTAGACGAAAAAGTTAATTTTGAAGCCTGTATATATATAGCCAGAGCGCAACACAATGTTACAATGAACGTCAGGAGGTGTATGAAGACTGCACTGTAATTCCTACAGCACTGCATGTACAGTTTTCCCTAAGGAGATTGTCCTATGTTCACATTTCTTTTTTCTTTTTCTTTCTTTGTGCTATGCAGTGCTGTCTTTTCCTTTCTGTATCGCAATGACATGGTCTGTCAACAAATTACAGTACAAACTGTAAAAAGCGTAAATGTGAATCTTGTCCAGCCTCTTGCAATCAAACTCCCACATACACTGAGGTGTAACCTACAATTTACACTACTTGTCATCAAAACTTTAGCCATAATTTACATCAGAACATCCCTCCAGAGTACACTGCTATATTGACAACATGACTAAGCAATTTGACTGTCTTATCCGTACACAATGACACAGGGACTTGTCATTCTGACGGCATTGACATGTTCATTGACACAGATATTTACTTTGGAGAGATGAACTAAGGATTTTGAGCAAGAGACTGGCTTTTGCAGGTAATCCGTGGTGTTTTGCTATTTGTACGAATTGTTTTGAGAAATGCACTTACTGTTTTGCAAATGTCGAGGATGATTCAAGAATTGTCTCCTGTGAATGTTCATCTCTTTATGTTGGTGTAAAGGGAATTCAAACAATACATACACAGATAAGTATATCTACTGGGTATGGTTTTGGATGATTTGCATCTCCTGCCAGATTATTTTAAGAAGCTCAACTTCAAGTGTGTGTCTTTCATCTGCAGCCAGCATTTCAAAAGAACACGTTCTTATTGTAATATTGACAAAACCACCAACAAGAGTTGGGGGACTACTTCAAAAACATTCCAGTTATTCATTTATACTATGAAAGCCTAGATGCAGTGTACTACAGAGGACACTATTTCATAAAAAGAAAATGACATGTGACAGACTGTGTGCCAATGCGTAATGTGTCCTATTTACAGTTTAGTGTGAGAGAAAATAGGAGGATTTTAGCTCAGCAGGTGTAGGAGTAAAAACAGATTTATTTTGCACAATTTTCTAATTACATTTACTTATATACTTACACAAACAGGAAAAATCTGAATTATATGTTTCTCTGTCCGAAAACAAATAAACCAAGATTACATTATACATGGTCTGATAAAAGGTAAATTATTGTTTACTGTTGTGTTGTTAATTTATGTACAAATTCGTGAGAGAAGATATATTTGTTATTTGTGCACACAAATAAGCCCCCATAAGTCAAATATGATTTACATACTGTATATTCTGTACAGCTAAAATAAAGTGTAACCTTGGCTTTGCTGTATAAACTGGAATTGAAAGTCCTCTGGGACAAACTTGTGGGATATATATATATATATAAATACACATCATATAATAGATGTTTCAGAATCTATTTCTCTTGAGAAAGTTTGGGGACTGTACATTTGACAGGACAATCCCGAAGACCACCGGGAAATACCGAAAGCCGCGGTGCCTGCTGGGAAACTACGAACTCGACAAACCGCCATCTTTCTTTATAGAGAGTTAGTAGGGCAAATAACAACCACTTTTGAATGATTATTTCCCCAAAATAGACTCGTTGAAGCAAATCCACTTGGTCAGTTATTGCAAATAATAAGTTGAAAGAGGAGCGGGTGGACCGGAATTCCAGATATTGGGTATATATCAGACATAAGACACAGTAGTTTGTTGTAAGCGCTCGACTTAGTGGAGCCGGTCAACATGGGCCGATCTCGGAGTCGCAGCTCTTCCCGGTCCAAACACTCCAAAAGCAGCAAGCACAGCAAGAAACGGAGCCGGTCGCGGTCCAAAGACAGGGAGAGGTCCAAGAAGCGGTCCAAGTCCCGAGAATCGAAAAGGAACCGTCGCAGGGAATCTCGTTCTCGTTCCCGGTCTACTACAGCTTCGTCCCGCAGAGAGAGAGCAGCCTCGCCGCCGGAGCGCATCGACATCTTCGGCAGGACGCTGAGCAAGAGAAATGCTCTAGACGAGAAGGCGAGGAAGGAGGAAGAGGAAAGAAGGGCAGAAATGGAAAGACAAAGGAAGATGTACGTATATTTTGATACAAGACTGGGCACCTAAAACGTTACACAACGTTGCCCGTATTGAACTGCAATATGTGCTAAGCTAAATGCTAACTAGCTGCATTCAGTTGTACACATAGCGTTAGCAAGCTAGCCGCCAAAGCATGCTAACGTCAGCTAGGCTCTACAGGGCCTTGACTACACAGGAACGGTTATTATCCCTGTCAGGCCAGACAGCTGCTACGCAGGGGCCAGCTCACCTTTTCCGCTGGATTGCATCTTACGTTTTTTCTTTCGTTATGAAGCCATTGTGATTTCAGGATAACTTAACGTTTTTTTTAAATTATGATTTCATAACTTGTATAGACTTCACCGTTGTGGGGAGGGAGTGTTACTTTGTTGTTTACAGTCATTAAAACCTAAAAACAACAAAGTAATCATCCCTGCTGCTCTGTCCTTCTATTATTGTCATAGTGTCACTGACTGCATTGCCAGTGCAGCAGATTCCAAGACAGGCCACTGGTCCTTAATGCATTAAGCCAGTTAGTGCTGTGTAATTTGTCAACCAATGGCTCTGTGGTTTAGAATATAATTCAGTCTCAGTTTTGACAGTTTGATAATTGTAATTTATTGATTAACGATACCAAACATTTGCAAGGTAGCGCCTCAGGAAAACTATTTTATGCCATGAATCTAACTCTGAATGTGTTTTGGGTGCATGTATGATTTTTAAATAAGCAATTTTAAGACCCTTGCCCTCTAATCCTAACCCATCCTTAAAGGTATTTCATATATATATATTTAGATCAATGCATAAATCCGTAAAAGAAAATAATGGCTACAATCTTACATGGTGAAGCATATAGTACATGGGAAAACAATGACTTTGTGGTCATATTTACTAATAAAAAATCTTGACTAATTACTGAATGCATGCAGGGAAGCATGCTTCTAGCATGTAAGTTGGTCAGTTAGCCTTTCAGTAATGTACTCCTAGTTTAAACATTCAGGTGTCTGACTGCGTCAGGAGGTGCTGATAAATGTGCAACCAATTCCAGAGTTTGCAACTAGTGCATACAACGTCCAGCTGGGTGAAACTATAGTAGGCAGCTGGGGGCATGTTGCTGCTTCACAATATAAGTAAGGGGGTGGGTGGGTTGGTTAGTTAGTTAATACAATTTAAATTTATTCTACTGTTATTTAAAAATGAGATCTCCAAAGTTAAAATAGCATCAACTAATCATCTTTGACCTTTTCATAAAAGCTGTCATTCCCGTTCAAAGTTCTCAAAGTGTAGAGGTAAATTACATGACATTCAACATGGACATAGTCAAGGCCGTCATATACAGGAATCAAATGGAAATTCCAGCTAGCCTATTACGGAAAGTTTGTCCTGCGTGTCTCTACGACGTGTAACGTTAGACAGCCAATCACAAACATGATTAGATCTTGGTAGAAGCATGCTGATTGGATCGCTGATGAGATTTACTCCTTAGGTATTAAAATTGGGTATTGAATGACGAGGCATTTTTCGATACACGACACTAAGGAGGCAGTTTGGTCTGTGCCTACAACGTATTGAATTTGGTACCCAGCCCTACTCATGACGGAGCCCCGCTCAGCTGTATGCAGGGCACCTTAAAAGGGCGAGAAGCAACTCCCTGAAAAAACAAACGGAACAGTAGGAAAGTAGTTGGCTGGAAAAAAAAATTATGTCTGGTCTTCTGGCCGACAGCCGGCACTTGCATGAAGCTCTGAGTCAGTGGTTTACATGCAGTTAAACCCTTGTGTGGTGTTCATATTTTTGTTACACAGCCAATGTTCCCTGGTCTGATGGACACACCACGTTATCAGACTTTTAAATCAATACAGCCATAACAATTTATGTTTACTTTAGCTCAATTACCAATTCTATCTATCTATCTATCTATCTATCTATCTATCTATCTATCTATCTATCTATCTATCTATCTCATTTATGGTTCATATTTGCTATTTACCCCTGTGAGATTACATTTATGATCATTTTAGTTTTTTGTGAGAAAATAAGGAAATTAAATTCAAAAAAAGGTTAAAAATAAAAATAGAAACAAGATTTTTGATCATTATTGGTGCTTATTTCTTAGAACTGAATCAGAACAGGTGAAAGAGCTTGAAATGTAACAATTTTGTAACTTTGTGTTGGAATAGCAGGTGCAGAAAGACAACAATCCCCCACACAGACACGCACACATACAGACGCACAGACACACACAGACACACACACACACACACAGCAGGCCCAGTTAGGAGGAGGACACAGTTACGTTTCATAGCACCTACAATTATTACACAATTATTACCCTCGGGTCCAGTAGACCCGAACATCTCAAATGTAATAGTTATGTGTAGGGGGGGGGTGTACCGTGTGCAGTCGTTGAAAATAAGTTATTTTTTGTTCTTCACAGAAAATGAGCCAAGGCCAATGAGTTTGAGTTAAAATGAATAATAAATAGCATAATTTGTCCTTTAGCAAACATTGAAAACGGGTCCCACAGACCCAAACACCATACAAGGGTTAAAAAAAAAAATTATATCCGGGTTAAGGCAATACCCCGATTTCTCAAACGCCATGTAAACACCGTACCCCGGTCAAAATCTGGTGGTAGAGAACTCCTTTAGTATCCGGGGTATTCCTGCATGTATACCCAATAACCGGAGTTTGATTGGGATAAACGTCTGGACATGCTCCAGCTGCCCGTCCCCACTCCTCTGGAGTGTTTTTGACCCAGAAATAATACAAATCGTTGCTATGATACATAGGGCTGTGTATCGGCAAGAATCTGGCAATACGATACTTATCACGATACATGGGTCACGATGCAATATATTCCGATAATGTGCGTAAGGCGATAAATATTGGGATTTTTTTAAAGTATAATTTTAGAAACTAATATTTAAAGAAAGACATGATGTGCATAAAAGTCAAAGAAGTTTACCTTAGGTAAACAATTCAGTACACAGAAAACCCAAGCCAGTTTGGGATTGTGGTTCTTAGTGAGCTAATGTTGATATGCTAAAGTAGGCCAAAGTTCAGCCATAGCTACATTGTTAGCTTCTAGCTAAAAGTCAGGCACTGTTAGGCAAGGACACTAGTGGTGTGTCTCAGCATAGCCATCTAGCGGTAGGGGGTTTAAACATAAACGTAAACCACTGTCTTACATGAATATTTATTTTTTTTATAAATAAATGAAAAAATCGATATAGCATTTTTTTTTTTTAATCGATACAGTATTGCAAAATAAAATATCACGATACTCGAGTGTAACAATTTTTTTTTTACAGCCCTAATGATACAACACAACAGCGTTGGCCAAATTAGCAGCAGGCAATCGGCAGCAAAGATCCTGCGGCCCATCTGTTGTTTTTTCGCGCCGAGGCAGCAACGGACACGGGGAGATGGCTAAACAGATTGTCCATCTCCGGGGCTGTCAACGCTTTGTCTCAGCAAAAAAGTGGAGGGACCGAGTAGATCCCGCTGCGGCCGCTGGCTAGCTTGCTAATTCCACCCGGCACTGGGCGACACTGGTTACAGATGTAACGCAATTAGCCAAACAAAGTTGTCAGTCATCTGGCGAGAGCAGTGAGCTTTCCTATGCTGTGACAAGAGTGTCTAAATGAACCATGAAGTTGTTAAATGTTTACAAATTTAGTGGCCCACAGGGAAATCTCCGATCAGGGTTCATTTTCAGACGAGATCTTGGTGGACCAGCTCTGACTTAAAGTGTCTGTTGCCAGGGAAACTTAGATGCTGTTTGTGAATCCACCGCTGTGTTATAGTTTTACGCTGGACTCTGTAAACTTTGCTTAACTGAACTCTTCATCTCAGATCGATCCTTGTGTTCTGGTAAACTTAAGTCCGATGTAAGAAGGTGCGGGAATTAATAAATTGGAGTCAGATTTGACAGGCCTTATTTTAGACACAATTCCCTCTTCACTGGTCAATGTAATTTTGACATAGGTCAACCGGAAGAAAAAGCTAGTTGTGCGTTGAAAGAGCGCAAACTGCCTTACCAGAGGGAATGGTACTCGTGTCATTCTTCCCGTTTCTTCCTCGCTCATGTATACTGGGAGAACTGGCATACCCCGTTACTACTGTGCATGTAAACACACTGACTGTCACTACCCCGCATCTTAAAGCACCGCAGTGGTTGCCACACATCATGACCACAGCCCGTTTATTGTCTGCTGGCAGGTTCTCTCTGTTGGACAGGGATGCTGCTGTTGTGAAGGTGTCTGTGGTAGCCAGAGGCTCACAGACACCTGAGATCTGAGCTGCAGCCTCACACCTGGCTTCCTGACTGCCTATGTTTACTGCTTAATGGCCACAGGGCTACTTAAGCAGGTATACAAATGTAAATATCAGGACACAGAGACTTGGTAGGCTCTCTGGTTTCCCACTGGCTGACAAAATGAAATCTGATCCAGGCAGGGTAGGTTGTGTGTTTACAACGCACCTGTCAACTCCTAATAGCTTCCTGTTCAGAGTGGAGATAAAAAGCATTTTCAATAGGTAAACAGGATGACAGGTGACCTCCATCTGCTGCTGTAGTGGACAGGCTCGTCGATTCCTACAGGGGTAGTGGACTGGGATAGTGAATCAACTTTCCACACATTTGGAATACCTGGAATGTGCTCGGTCAGTGGTTCCCAACCTTTTTTCCTTGGCGCCCCCCCTACTTATGTCTAAGAAAAGCTTTATCAGGATGCATAGTATCCTGGATCCATGAAAGAACTGGCCTGCCTGCCTCTATGGGAATTTAACATAGGGGCGTACTGACTTATGCCCTCTGTATTTTAAAGAATTTTTTTTTTATTTACGATACATTATTCATTCACAAACAAAATTGGTGTCCTTAAAGTTTGGATTTTTCCTCATTTTTTTAATTAAGGCATTAAGATCAATTTCCAAAAGATTTTTTTTTTTGTCTACTTTCGCATGGGTGTCCTAATTTTTTCACATGACTGTATGTCTCACCCTCTGTTTATTGCGGCAGTTGATATCACGATGACAATTAAAAAATATATAATATATATATATATATGTTGTGCAGCCCTAGTTAGGGCTTTGACTCCGAACTTTGTTATTCGAATATTAAAAAGAATAATGATATTTGAACGACTATTAGCCAGCCCTTAATATTCAAACCTGTTATGGGCATTATTTTTATGAGTTTGCTTGTAAACGTTGTTTGCAGTTCAGACCAGGGCCAGGCCAGCTCAGCGGCGTCTTTCTCCCGTCGCGTTCCGCTGTCTCTCCTACCTACACCGGCGCCGCACCCTGTCCCTTCTCCCCTTTCTACCTGCCTGCTCAGTGCTGCTGCACATGAGGAGAGAGCACAGAGGGGGGGGGGCTGCTCCTCAGTCACACAACAGAAGAGAAAGGACTGTTTCGGCGGCCACAGGAGAGAAATACATTGCGTGCTCGCTGGACAATACTGGCGACTCTTTTTATTTTACAGAAAGTTGCTGTCTTTTCTACAGAAAGTCGCCAGATTTGTCGCTAGTCGCTTTTGTGGAAAAAAAAAGTCGCTAAGTTGGCAACACCGCACACACACACACACACACTGGCTTGACGCACACACCAGCACACAAGTATAAACATCAGACCACTTACGTAGGCTACGGTGAAAGCTCCGAACTTCCTGTCGGAAGCACACTGTTTGTGTTTAATCCAGGGTCTGACTTTTACTTTTTTTTTTTTTAAACTGAAGGCATTTAATGGTCAAAATATTATTAATAAATATTCGAATATATTCGAATATTAATATACAAACGAACTTCGAATATGATTTTTGGGCAAAAGTCAAAGCCCTAACGTAGGCTACGGTGAGCTCTGAACTTCCTGTCGAAAGCATACTGTTTGTGCTTAATCCAGGGTCTGAATTGTAATAAAAAATAATAAAAAATTAAGTTTGATACCAATATAGGTCTTACTGAAGGCATTTAATGGTCAAAATATTATTAATCAATATTCAAATATATTCGAATATTAATAAACAAACGAACTTCGAATATGATTTTTGGGCAAAAGTCAAAGCCCTAGCCCTAGTATGTAAGCCAAACTGTGATTTGGCCATAACATTGGTGGTTGTACATATAACATGCATGGGTTGGCATTGTGTACTTAAAATGACATGTTGGAGGTTAGAGCTTCCATACCGGTTCCTAAATGATACTTTTTTTCGATGCCAGTTTTATAAAGCAAAAAGAAATTACACAGTACCGCACAAATCTTTCAATGAACTTTTCAGCTCCTTCCTGCCTGCCTTCAATGTGCAATGTTAGACCGCCAATCACAAGCAATATTAGATCTTGGTAGAAGCATGCTGCATGCTTATTGGCTCGCTGACACTGATGGGATTTACTCTATGGGTATTGAATGACGAGGCAGTTCGGTCGGTGCCTAAAAAGTATTCCATTCTGTACCCTGCCCTACTGTGTGTGTGTGTGTTTGGTGTGAGAGCAGATCAGCTTTATGATAAATAGGTTCCATCCCTGCTTTCCTATAGACCGTCCATCCCTGTATGTCCGCTCTCGTTCCCCCTCTCATCCGTTTCTCCCCCCCCGTCCTCCAGCCGGCAGCAGGAGATCGAGGAGAAGCTGATCGAGGAGGAGACGGCGCGGCGGGTGGAGGAGCTGGTGGCCAAGCGGGTGGAGGAGGAGCTGGAGAAGCGCAAGGACGAGATTGAGCGGGAGGTGCTGCGGCGCGTCGAGGAGGCCAAGCGCATCATGGAGCGGCAGCTGCTGGAGGAGCTGGAGAGACAACGGCAGGCAGAGTTGGCGGCACAGAAGGCCAGAGAGGTAACGCTCGGTCGTTTGGAACGCAGCCCCTCCATTCCTCCATACCTCCCCCAAGCCCTTAACACCTGTCCCCATCTCCCTCCCAGTCACCTGCTCTGACTGGTGCCTTTTCTACGGGACATGTGGGGACGGTGGAGGGACCCCCCCCCCAGTTTACTTTTCAGAATGTAATCTTGCCATGGTACAAGTTTCACTGCAGGGAGGGTACGTGCACAGCCTGCACGTGGCCGTACTGCAGGGAAATGATGCATTTGATAGTGACAAAGCATTTACATGAATGTGTTTGCACACGACATACAAAACCTAATATATAGAGCAGGGGGGACCATGCCAGTCTGGCAGTCTCTTGACTAAGTCTCTTGACACTCTGTGGAGCGCCTCCTCCTCCAGAGTAATCAAAATAGTGAAATTTTATACAACGTGCACACAGTCACATCTACTTCTGCAATAGTGGCGCCACAAAATATATACAGTATATGTTCTTCATTCTCATGGCAGCCACTTAACAGGTGTAGCGCCGAGAAGCTAGAAGTACTTGCCAGTGAAAGTTTTGCCATGGCAGGGTTCAAAAAAATTGACTGGCTATATTCTTTTCCATCATTTTGTCCCTGGTTCGGCTTGAACTTTGAACTTTTCATATTTGCTAACATCTTTGTTAATATTTGTAATAAAGAGCTCTCTGTTTTTTGTAAGATGACACTTCCGTTTTACAGCCACCGTCTCTGTACGTCACTGGCTGTTTCCCAAATGCCTAAAATTGACCGCTAGCTTTATATTAACTCTTTTGAAAACCCATAGCTTTTACGTATGGGTTAGCCAGGCTTTAGTTTGAGTTCTAATAAGAAGCCCAGTCCTGTAATCTCGGGCCTCTTCAGAGTTAGTACAACCCCTTTTGCATCTTTCCCTTTGCGTTTTAGAGGGTAAAGGTAGACCTCTTGTCTGTGTGCCTCCTCCCCCGGCTTCATTAAGAAAAGGGGCTTTGTTTATACTACAGTAATAATGGATGATGAATGAGAAGGGCAGCTGAAGCCTAGTGACCCTGACTTGCCCAGGGAGCAGCCAGTGGCTCGGTACTAATAGGGTGAGAAATGTAGGCCGAGCAGGCCTCCTTGACCTACGTGGACTTAATCGCTCAGCCTTCTCCTACCACTTCTTTCTTTCTAAATCTCCCTCTCTGATCTGAGACACCGTTCACCGACGGGACCGGTAGAACTAGCGAGGCGCCCCTAAACCTAAACCTAAAACCACAGCCAGCCTTAAAGTGCTCGGCTGAAGAAGCTCGGGCTAGATGCCTCCGATGTCACAACTCCTAGATGAGTGGATATTAACCTTTGACATTTTTAAATCAAATTTGATGTGTAGAAATGTTAATCCCCTTTTGTTTAATTCACCGACAGTTTGTCCTGTACAGGTTTTTTTTATTTTTGTAACCACCCCCCCTTACCTTCTCTTTTAACAATCCTTGTTTTGACAATCTTCTGTTAGACGGCATCAGCTCTTGGATACATAATGACGGACCGCCACATTTCCTGTTTCCTGTTTGACAAGGTTAACTATCTGGTCTAACCTTTTTGTCTGTTAATAGATATATATATATATATATATATATATATATATATATATATATATATATATATATATATATATATATATATATATATATATATTTTTATATATATATTTTTTCTAATAATACATAAAATTTTATACACTTAAAGTCGTTTCCTCCCCAGAAAAACAAATGTACTGTGTTTTGTACTGATGACTTGCTTCTCCTATAGGGTTGCTGCTCATTTTTGGATATTGTTATTTGTAAATCCATTTGTTGTGTTTTTTTTATTTTTTATTTTAATTTATTTTGGAAACACAACTCACCAACCTCCTAACTAGCACTTGACCTGAGCTGGCCTGCAGCCTTTCAGCTCACCGTGACTCGGGTCCTGTACTGTAAGTGTACCGTGGTCCGGTCTCCTCGAACACACACACAGACACCTCTTTGTACTGTCCACTCCTTCACTCTGCTATCGTCTCTCAGTGGGGACTGAGCCACTGTAAAGAAAGGAAATCTGTTTAAAAAAAAAAACAAGACAGAATGTGAGCTGTGGCTGCAGGCTAAGCAGTACAGAGAACAGAGTTATAAAGGGGAATGCCGCAGGCGCGGTATGGCCGAATCTATCCCCCCCCAACCCCCCAAACCTACCCACCCACCCCAGGAGCGCTTCTCTGTCTCTGCAGGGGGGCCACACAGTCCGGACGGGACAGTAAATATTCAACCGTTTAATGCCGAATGCTTTCACCAGTTGTGTAGGTACACAGGCAAGGAAAATGCGTAGGTATACGTGCATTGGTGAGCCAAAACTCTTCCCTCCTTTTCTTTGTATCCTTTTTTGTTTTCTTCTCTTGCTTATAATGATGTTTAGAGCAAAACTCAGCCATACAAACCATATAAAAAATCAGCAATTGTATTGTCTGTCAATTTATATCTGTCTTCTATTTGTGAGTGTGATGAGTGGGGTTTCTCCCCCCCCCCCCCTTTTTTCTTTTTTGGAATTCTTGTTTTAAAATTTTTATTAAATGTCTCACAATAATGCAGTGAGCGCCCTAGCTGTGGCTTAGCTTTTTTTAAATTTTTCTAGGAGGGTACTAACAGCAGGAGAGGGAGGGGAAATAAATAGCGGGTTAATTTTTCCCCCCCCCACAGTCTCTTTATGCTTTTTGTATTTTTAAAAGAAAACCCAGTTTAGCCTGACTGCAGAGAATGCCACAGTGTGGTCATGTGTGAGAGGCTAAACAAACTTCTCTGTGGTGTAATGAGTTAGGTAGGTGTGTGTGTGTGTGTGTGTGTGTGTGCGCGTGCGTGTGTGTGACAGTTGGAGGGCAAGTGTGTGTGTGTGTGTGTGTGTGTATGTATGTACGTAAAGTGCTTTGTGGCTGCAGCCTGTTCGTGCGCTAACATGGAACCGTGTCACCCGTCTAGGAGGAAGAAAAATCGAAGCGGGAGGAGCTGGAAAAAATCCTGGAGGAGAATAACCGCAAGATCGCCGACGCTCAGGCCAAGCTGGTACGCCCTCTCTGCTTCCTTTCTGCCTGGTTTTTGGACACATTTATCCCATTTCAGTCAAAATTCATAATTTTGCATTGTTTCTGAACGCTGCCTCGATCACCTACGAAATGACCAGCACCACTCATCCTCTTTTAACCCTGGTGTTGTCCTCCCGGCTGTAGAAATGTTGACACTTTTTTTTCAAAAAATGTTCCCCCTAGGCCTCCTTTTTCCGCTTATTGTGGCTTTTTTTTTATTAATTAATTTTGTAAATGTTTTTTCAATGTTAATTTTTGAGTTTAAAAAACTGAAATATGCTGTAAAATAGAATGAAAGTAGTGAACTGAGCCTTCATTTTACTTGAGAAGAGCGTTAAATGGAACCATCCGTGTTCATTTTTAGCAGTTTGGTTGACAGAAACCAAATTTTCCGATATAGAATTTTTTTTTAAAATGTGTCAAATTTGACCTGAGGACAACAGGAGGGTTAACTTTAATGTTGTCCAAAACGAAAAGATGAAAAGCAGTTATGTTTGTAACATTACAGCACAAGAATGCAAATGTTTTTTTTTTTTCTCCTTGATTCACTTTTCATGTCTGCGTCATATTGATACCCACAAATCAATTTTTTTTTGTCTGAAATTGAATAGGGCTGCAGCTATTCTTTTAATTGTCGACTAATCTGTCGATTTATTTTCTCAGTTATTTCAAATCTTTCCTCCTTTTTTTTTTTTTTTCTTCAGTTACTCAAACCGATCAATTGATTATCAAACTAGTTGGCGATTCATTTAATAATTTAGGGCTGTGCAATTCACTTAATCTCAATTTTATCAAAATCCCAATATGGACTAGTGCAATATCCAAATCGCGGGGGGGGGGGGTTAGGCAATATTTGTTAATGGCAAAATGTGTTGAACCATTCTGAATGAAGTATTGTGGTGCTGCAGAGATCATACACATCATATATCGTATCCTCACAAAAATCACACTTATATATATATATATATATATATATATTATATTATAATATATATATATATATAATTTTTTTTTTAAATATGTTAAAATGAAAAAGGAGAATAATGATACAAAAATTATCATTCCCTCCAGTATCGTGAATCATATCGCAATATCCGTCATAATAATCGCAACTGGGTATTTTCCTCATATCGTGCAGCCCCATCATCAATTATTTGATTGATCCATGCGACTCTAAAATGCGACTGTCCCGATCACATCCAATGAGAAATGATTTCACTTCCAAGTGCATGTGTGCTTTATGCGCTTTTAATGTCCCTTATGGGTCGATAATTCCAAATCTCTGTCCTCCTCCACTTATTGAGACCTTGAGGCTTTCACCACACCACACCACAACACAACTCCATAGACCTCTGGCAAGAAGCCCTTGTGTTGCATGGCTTTGAGTTGATGGTTATCAGCCTTGGCTTTTTCTTTTCCTGTTGGCTATACAGGCTGAAGTCTGACTAATTTGTAAAGCACTGTTTATTTGATTCAGGCTTGATTTGGATAAGCCAAGGCTGTAGTAAACATCTGCACACACACACAAAAAAAGAGAAGCAGATGCTGGATGTTAGGGCTGGGTGATATGGAGGTAGTCAGATATCAGGATATTCCTGACCAAATTCATCGATATCGACACTGCGACGATATTGTAGGGTTGACCAAATTGGTGCTTTCACTAAATATTTGTTATGAGATTTTAGATAAATAATCATCAACACTGTGGTAAAGAGGAAAAGAATAATCATTCCCCCCCCCCGTTATTTATATATATATATATATATATATATATATATATATATATATATATACACACATATATACACACACACACTCACACTGACTTTGTTTACATGAAGACACACAAATAGTTGCATGTTTTTACAAATCTGCAATTCTTCAAATGACATTCCCTCAATGTTTCACAACAGATGTTCTGAGAAAATTGAGTTAGTGTGTGCTTTGTTATCAATTTTAGACAACGTAATTGTATATCACGATATCCTGATATGATTTCATCATAATACGATTCCATTGAAAGCCGATAAATGATCATATTGAATTAAGGCCCAGCCCTACTGGATGTTAAAAGGGTACAAGGGCACTTGGCTGGAAAGCTGTGTTTTTGTCCCCGTCGTGACTGTGTGTGTGTGTGTGTGTGTCTGTGTGTGTGTGTGTCTGTGTGTGTGTCTTGTGCCCGACAGGCTGAGGAGCAGTTGCGTATAGTAGAGGAGCAGAGAAAGATTCACGAGGAGCGCATGAAGCTGGAGCAGGACCGGCAAAAGCAGCAGAAGGAGGAGCAGAAAATCATCCTCGGCAAGG
This sequence comes from Perca fluviatilis, assembly GCF_010015445.1. NCBI lineage: Eukaryota > Metazoa > Chordata > Actinopteri > Perciformes > Percidae > Perca > Perca fluviatilis. Next base: position 2,228,101 of record NC_053123.1, on the reverse strand, counting down.
GCAAGTCCCGGCCCAAGCTCTCCTTCTCCCTGAAGGCCACCGAATGAGACTGCTGCTTCCCCCCCCAAAAAAAAACCCCTTCGCTCACACGTCCCGCCCAGCCTTCATCCCCATCCAGCTCTGCCTCCTCATCATTCGACCCCGCTCCTCCTCCTCCTCCGTGGAACGCTCGCTTCGTTTTGGAAGTGCTGAAGGAAGGCCGAGGATAAGGGGGTGCGCGCCCCGCTGTGCGTCGGTCCCTGCGAAAGGCCCACGTTGTCCCTCCCGGCCTGGAAGGGAAAGGCAACTCTCCGCCCTCGCCCTTCCTCATCCCCACCGCACAGATGACTCTTGTTTGTGCTTTTTTTTTTCTTTTTTTTTTTTTTTTTTAGGGAACTTGAACTTTTTTGATGTAGAATGCTATAACATGTCCCCTTCCCCGCCCTGTAAGTCTTAACTCTGGTGTAACAGCGAGCGACTGTGCGCCCGTGCTCTTCTTACATGTCTTCACAGCCAGCAGACTCCAATAGAACGCCAGTCCCTGATATAGAAGAGTATAGTGTGACTTTTGTCTAGTTTCAGTCTACTGTAAAAGCTCATGTGCAGCTTGGGAGTTGGCCTGTGGTTTTCCTGTTTTCATAAAAAAAAATAAAAAATGGATCCGAAAGTGGCCGACGCAGTGGTAACAAATCACAGCACAGCCTTTTTAAAAGCACAGTTAACTTCCCGTCCAGCTGACAGGTTTCTGTCTTCCACCTACCTTTTACTTCCTCTGCCCATAAGCTCCGTTCACCATATAAATCTCCAAACCACTCTTCTTTCTGCTTCAGCTCCGTTTGCCGTGTCTATCATTTTTTTCTCTCTAAATGACAGCAGCATGTCGACCTGAGAGGGAATGTGAAGCTCGTGTTGCATTTGAAGTCGCGGTGGTGCAGGTGAACTCAGGCCTCGGCTTCCAAGCTGCCCATGACTCAACCACAGACCCTACAGCAGGATGTGTGTCTTGTCTACGATAAGGGGGCCTGTGGGTAATGGAGGAGAGAGAGAGAGAGAGGACATTTCCTGTATGATGTAATTTTATTAGCCTTGCTGTGATGTGCTGAGTCCCAACTCCTCCTCCTCCCCCCCCTCCTGTTAAAATTGTGTTATGAAATTGATCCACGATTAGGGAACAAAAAGTCACATTAATGGTAAATACTTGAGTTTTGTTTTATCAGACTCTTTGGAAAAAAAAAAGCAGTGAATTGTACGAAACCCTCGGACCGTACAGTCCGTGTTCTGTCCCTGAGTTGTGTTGTAGTAAACTAACTTGGCAAGGCGCCTCACTTGGTAAGTCTTGATTCGTATAGGATGGACAAGTTCAGGTAAGATAAGGTGTGAGGTCAGCAGCAATGAGTGTGTGAGGGTGAATGAGCGCGTGTGTGTGTGCGTGTGTGTGTGCGTGTGTGTGTGCGTGTGTGCGTGTGTGTGTGTGTGTGTGTGTGTGAGTGAGAGAGACAGGCGGGCTGACCTCAGGTGGGTATAATGACTTTTTGTTATGTTGTGGGATTTTGAATTTGTCATGTAATTTCCCCCAATTGTCAAGGGACTGAACAGTTCAATAAATCCTTTTGAATGCCTCCAATTGTATCTCCTAAAGTGTGTGTGTGTGTGTGTGTGTGTGTGTGTGTGTGTGTGTGTGTGTGTGTGTGTGTGTGTGTGTGTGTGTGTGTGTGTGTGTGTGTGTGTGTGTGTGTGTGTGTGTGTGTGTGTGTGTGTGTGTGTGTATTATGGCAGCGTTTGGGGTTCTGTCAGCGGGTTATTGTTGTACTAATACATGACAGTCTAATAAATTGGCAGCTGCTTTGCACTGGTGGAATGTAACTAAGTACATTTACTGTACTTTAGTACAAATGTTGAGGTACTTTCTACTTCTACTCCGCTACATTTAAGAGAAATATTGTACTTTTAACTCCACTACATTCATATGTTACAACTTTAGTTACTCCACTACATTCATCTGTTACAGCTTTAGTTACTAGTTACTTTAGTTACTCCACTACATTCATGTTACAGCTTTAGTTATTTTACACATTAAGATTTCTGCACACATGCAGGCCTAGGCTAGTTTACAAAATACAATGTTTAATTATAAATTAAACTACTCAACACATAGAAAGTGATGATTTTTGAACAGGCCTACATATAATTTGAATACTTGAAGTAGCCTAGGCCTACATGTTCCTGATGATAATCACATACTTCTACTTAAGTAACATTTTCAATGCAGGACTTTCACTAGTAACAGAGTATGTTTACACTGTGGTAGGCCTATTAGTACTTGAACTCGTAAGTAAAGAATGTGAATACTTGTTCCATCACTGCTGCTTTGTTTCCAGCGAGTGAAGGCCGAGCCGAGCCGTGACAAAGACTGGGTGAGTGCTTTAAACCGACGGCCTCGTCCTCCGCTTGTGTCGGGACTCTGCTGCCTTTGGAGAATAACGGGCGACTCTAAACTAATGAGCCCAACTAACTGTCCAATATATTTAAAGGTGCGAGTGAAGCAATGGCTGATGAAGATATTAAAGTTTGATTAGTGTAATTCATTCTTAAACTCGGGTCAGCGCGGACGGTGTCCGCCCGGCCGTCCGTCTCTTCATTACGGATAGTTTCCATCTCTCTCTCCCTATCGAATGATGGCGACTGGATGTAGCCTATGTCAACATTTTGTGACCCCGCCATGTGACGAAGTCTGACAGTGTAGCCTAACACCAACCGTAAGTCTTTCGGTGAAGAGAACAGAACTCCCCCAACCCCAATCCCCGGCCGGTCCGGGGGCAGCACCGGCCCAGAGCCCAGCCCGCTCCGGTGCGCTGCTCCCCCGAGGCCTGTGTGTCTCTGTCCCGCTACTGCACTCTCACAGCTCCGCGCAGCTCACGGCTTAAAACAAGGAGGAATTTTAGTTGGTAAAAACACACACACACACACACACACACACACACACAGTAATTTTAGAGAGAAATATGTAGCATGTGTAGCCTAGCCTATAGGGTATTTAAAATAAAAAGTTTAGTTCAAAGACAGAAGGATAGTTTGAGCTATATATATAGGCTACATGATATTATTATTATTGCTGAAGTTATCTTGAATTTATTTTCACTGCAAACTGTGAGCTTCTCTAACTTTTTTTGCGTCGATATGAAAGAAATCAGCAGTCTGTCTATCATCGGGAGCATTTCTCTTAGGCTGCTTTCCTGTTTGCAAGTGTCACACGTCTATTCACAGATATATTCTTAATATCGCAGACTAATAACATAAATCACCATATAGAACACGTCCTCATTATTTCATTAGACGGTGATTCAGCACAAGTCTCTGGAATACCAAATATTGATTTACTGTGTGTGTGTGTGTGTGTGTGTGTGTGTGTGTGTGTGTGTGTGTGTGTGTGTGTGTGTGTGTGTGTGTGTGTGTGTGTGTGTGTGTGTGTGTGTGTGTGTGTGTGTGTGTGTGTGTGTGTGTGTGTGTGTGTGTGTGTGTGTTTTCCGGGCTGATCTCCAGGAAAGACGCTCCGCAGCAATAGTTGCCCGACTTGTTTGTAGAGGCAGGATGGAAGAGATTTAAAAAAAAATAAAAGAAACTGTCATTAGGGCTGCACGGATATGAAGAAACATATCTAAATGCGATTATTTCGACTGATATTGCGATATGATTCACGATATTGGAGGGAATGAGCCTTTTTGTTATCATTACTCTCATTTTCATTGAAATTATTAAAATTCAAAGAAATTAAAATGATTATAGTGTGATTTTTGGCGAGGATCTGTACCAAAAGAAGATGTATTTCTTTCTTTAGTCTGGCTGGGACTTCTCTGCAGCACCACAATACTTTATTTAAAATGGTTTGACACATATTTGGCCATAACGCATATTGCAACTCCAACTTTAGATGAAATGAAGTGACTGAGTCACACAGTTCTGGACAGCGAAACCTTCAGCCAAAGACACACTACTACTTCAGGAACATTTCACTCTTAAAACAATTAAAAAAAAAAAAAAAAAAACTTTTTGGGCTTTTTAGCCACTTCAAAACTATTTATTTTTTTAGGCTACAGATGAACAGATGTGGAGAAAACAACTTGCAAGTCCTAACAGCACAAGATAAACTCCCACATCTGTCTGAAAACGTAGAATACCCTAACTCTGGACTGCAGGCTACTGGGTTATGTACGTAATCTCGATGAAAATTGAAAATGAAGTTCATTTTGCTTTCCATATTATCGTGATTTCAGGTTGCAATTATTTCACAAAGTTGAAGTGACAAAAGTTAGTCTGGTTGTTTGAACATACAAGTTTAGTTTTATTTGTAGACTTTTTAGAACAAGCATGGGCTGAGAGGAAGACTGCTTCTCTGTCTGGAAGTGCCATTTCCCTGTTATTTATTTCTTTATTTATGTATTTTTTGTGTCTGTAGTTTGGGCTTTATGTGTGATATGTTTAGTTGTAGCTGGACAATTTATGGGTGACACTAACTGTGTTGTGGCTGCTGTAGCCTGATATCTTTTCTTTGTCTATTATTTTGTTGCAAAGCAGAGTAGGTTGTGTGTGGACATTAGACCGGAAGCTGTGGATGAAATGACTTATATTGGTGTCATGTAATTCCGCGTGGGGTGGGCCACTCGGTGGCATGACACGTAAATAAATGATCATATATCATAGACAATATTTTAGGGATTTTCCTCGGTCTCCATGCGAGTGAAAGAAACCACAACGCTGAAGTCTATTTAGAGCAGTGTTCGGCACGGAGGGCCTGTGCTCGGAGCCGTGTCAGTCCCGTTAATCTAATACACTCGTTTCCTTTCCTTTGACCTTTGAATTGGAATTCAATTAGTCTAATATTCACGCTGCTCCAATAAACATGCCGTCTCTGTGAAAGCCTGCGTCCCCCTCTCTGTGTTTATTCCAGCCAGGAAAGGAAAGGAGAGGGACGGGACTCCTCCGTCCTCGGCCCGGTGTTGGTCCCTACACATCACCCTGATTATCAGCTCAGCAAACAGCCGCAATCCACAGAAAAAACCCGCCCTGATCAAATTAAGTTGTTAAAAAGTGTCAAAACTTCACACGTTCCCCAAGGCGACCTGTAATCTACGGCTGGCAGAGGTGTGCGCGTGTGGGCTCGTTAAATTAGAGAGCCATTGGCAAAATAAAAAAAAGCGTCAGTGTTTGCAGAAAGTGCGAGTGTGTGCCATTTCAGTTAGGCTTGGAAGGAATTGTGATGTCCTCTGTTAAAATAATGTTGTAATAGTTTGATAATACTATTTGAGAGTCTGATAATGTCATAATAACGGAGTCATTTTGTTGATCAGGGACAGTCTCTAAAATAACTACCAAATAAAAAAATAAAAAAGCAAAAACCTCTTTAAACTTCTTCAAAGTGGATTAAAGAACATGGGGATCTCCCTTTTAAACTACGCCTACCTCTGTGTTTGGAAACAATATATGTTTCAAATCATGTTTTTTTATTATTATTATTATTATTATTATTATTATTATTATTATACATTAATACACCCTATTATGTGATTCTGAAGTCATTTAGATGTCGAATTAAAACCTGAGGTTGTTTGCGACTCTCCTGTACTCTGGAGCGGATTTTCCGCTAGTGGGCGCTCTTGCCTTTCGGAAAAAACCTGAAGCGCACCATAGCGCTGAGGATGGAGACACATGGCTCCTCGATCCAGTCCTGTGTTAAGAGCCTTATGGGAGCCTATGTTTTCTCCTTGTTTTCATTATAGGGCTATCCACACAATCTATAAACACGCTACAAGTGCGGTATTTGCGCTTTGAGGGCCACAATGCTTCCATAAGGACCCCAAAACACGATTCATTTACATGGAGTCTGGTCTGTGCAGTTCACCAGGTAGTAACGTCAGCCTATCGCCGACGTTTTAACTGTAGTGAAATTCACCTTTATAGTCGTTTTGTGTTTTTTTTTTTTTTTTAACTCATTAGATTAATAATATCATATACACTTTTATTATGTTATAATTAGATCAGAATGCCATTTACTCAGGTTCCATTCTCATTCGCCTATTGACTCTACTAGGACTCCACTGTGATGTGTGTGCTGCCCATGTTGCTCACCACTAGCCCCCCCGTACTGAACCAGTTGCCCTGCCTTGACGGACAGCGGAGCTCTTGCTGACTTCTCCGCCGAGGGACCAATCAGAGGCGGCGGGGGGCGGGGCCGGGGCCAAACCAGCTCCACCAAATATTCCCAGTCGCGGTCCCTTGCAGTTACTTCCCATCCAGGTTTCGGAGCAGTGCTGAGGCATCACCATACCCTGCGTTGTGTGCGGCCGTTTTTTTTTTGGTGGACGGTTCTGCACGATTCCGCCGCGGCACTTTGTTGGGGAGGGAACCCTTCTAGTATGAGAACTTCCATTCCAGCTCCTTTGATTTCTTTCATTCTCATATTTGATCATTTTCTTCATTTTGACCATCCGACCTCATTGTTTCGCCCTCCTCATTTCCCCGCTGCTGTCACCCACAGTTCGTGTCTGAGCGCCAGCTGAAAGGGGATCTCTCTCTCTCTCTCTCCCTCTCTCTCTCCATTCCTCCACCAGACATCACTGTCCTCTTCTCCGCTGCTGCCGCTGCTGTTGCTGTCGCTGTTGCTGCTGCTCGGGATTTCGGCGTGCATTGCTGGACTATAATAACGCAGGGGGATTTATATTTGTATTGATTTCCATCTGCCGCCCGGCCCACAGCGGACAACCAGCACTTTTTTCTTCTTCTTCTCTCTGAGGGATGTATTACAGCTCTGAACAGGGGAGAATATAAAGCCACTGTCCGCTGAGTGAACTATACTGCCGAGCGTGCGCCTTTTGGTTTTTTGGAGCAGGTCTCTCATCGGGAGATGCTCTGGTAGGCTACGGTGTGATCGGGGGTTTGTGGTCCGTGCGCATCCCCACTGGATCGGGATCTAAGGTGAAGAAATTGCCGCGGTCAGCGGTTTTTCTGGAGCGCTTTATTTTTTGTGTGTGTTGTGGACATTTTTGGTTATTTTTTGTTTGTTGTTGCTGTGAGAAGGATTGTGCACCCACCCGGAGGCGCGCAGGCTAACCATGGGGGACTCGATGTGGAGATATTATTTTGGAGTTCTGTTTATTGCCTTCAAAGTGGACATGTGCCGGGCGCTCATCCTGGAGTCCATCTACTGGAACACAACAAATACCAAGTAAGTGGAGCACAAGCCGCCCGTAGCCTACTATAGGCTACTGCCCCCCCCGTACTGCGCCGTATATACGCGCTCCCGTGCGGCGACCATTTCATGCCAGACTCTGTTGAAAAATCAGACAATTTAATGCTGGCTTACTTGCCGCCTTGCCCCATGTCTTCTAGGCTGCGCGTAAAATACAGATACAACTCTTCAATTCAGCATACGTCGGGTGGAACAAAGAGCTCTCAGAGTAGCGAGATTTCAAATTTGAAATTTATATTCGCCTGTTATCTTCACAGTCCTTTCCCCAAGGCGATCTGTTGGAATTCCGTCTCGAAAGTAACATTTTTTTAATCAAAAATAAATACAGCTTATGCCGAGTTTCCCCAGAGAACATTAACGATCCGTGAAAAAAACCCACAACAACCTAAATGGATCTGTTCTGTACCCGCTCTGCAGCTTTAACTCCCACATTTTCTGACCGGAGTTTGGCTTTGTATCGCTGAGACTGCTCGGGGTTAACTGCGAGATAAAATGAGCCGAAATGATAAAGCCATCATCCAAAACACCTGTCAAGATAAGGGAAACTGTGTTTTGGCTCTGCTCGTTGCTTCGCCGCTGAGCTCATACATTTACTGTTCGGGTCTTGTCGCCGTTGGGGAATATTTACGCACAGAGCAGCGGGCGGCGAGGGCCGATCGGGCCGTGCGTCGTGGTGCACTCAGCGGCGCGCAAACCCGCCTCACAGGGACACAGCTCGGCACAGTTTGTGCGATTCGTCTATTGTCTGTTGTTTAATGGCATATTTCTGCGGAGTTAGTCAGGCATGTGGCGCAGTTTGGGTTGTTGGGAAGTAAATGCATTTGGACGGTAGCCGTGCGCTTCGCTTCCTCGGTCCACTATTAACTTGGACTATAGGCGTAAAGCTATTACAATTCATATCTGACTGTAACAGGTCCGAATCTATTAAAATAGCGAGCTCTGAAGCTGTATTGAGCTCATTAGCAGGACCGTTTATTCCCTCGCAGTTCACTGGATCGAATATTGGATCTGTAACGAAGATAATATTAATGAGAGAGAGATCGAAGAGAAATGAGTGTTGTGTGTTTAAGGCTGGGACGCAGCAGCGGGCCTCTGATGCTCTGCTGCGGGTTCCAACACGGTGCGAGTGTGTGTTTGTATGTGTGTGTGTGTGTGTGTATGTGTATAGAATAAAAATCTTTAGGCTAATTGATCAACGAGCCAAACTGTAGGGCGGATTATAGTGGGGATATATGGTTGAAATGCGATATTAAAAAACTTTGACTAGACCGTGCATGGTGCGCCTCTCAGCCCGCTGCTCTGCTCTCCATTTGCAACCTTTTCTTGCTCCTGTTCGGAGCCTGGCTGTTAAAAATAATAAGAATAATAAAAAAACGTCACACCCGCGGATCTGGCTGCGTTCAGATGTACAATTCCACGATGTCCCGTACACCCAATGCGTGTATGTTTAAAAAAATCTATAATAAAATAGTGCTTTAACTATGACCATCGGTGGGTGATTATTAGGCAAATCAGGCGAACAAACACGGGCCCCCAAACACGACATTCTCGCATCCCTGCCCGTTTGGATGTCAAATCCCATTCACTCATCTCAAACAATCCTGCGCCTCCTAAATATTCCTACAGGCCAAGAATGGCGGTTAAACTCTTTTCTGCAAAGTAAAATAAAGGTGTCTTTCTCCCCCTGTACACCCCTGCGCTCAGCCCGGCGGGGGGCGCCCCTCTTTGTGGCCGTTTGGTCACGGCCATACTCCCAACTCGCTCAATAATTCAGCTTTTCAGCTTTTGGCTCCGGCGCAGCCTGAAAGAGCCTCTCTCCCCTCTCTGTCTGCTGCCTTTCCCCTCACTGAAACACACACACAATCGAGTCGGTGTGATGGTCTAACAGGTGTCTGTTGTTGCACGGCCCATGGCTGCTGGAGAGCAACGTTAACTCGGGTCGTGTGTGTGTGTGTGTTTGTGCCATGTATTTCTGTATTATGTGGAGGACTGGCTGTGTTGTCTGCGGGACAGAGAGCTGGTCCTCGGCCTTCTAGCCTCTTGACTGCCACTGCCATCCGGGTCCCAACGCGTTTCACCCAATGACGCACTCATTTATACTTTAGTTTTAAAAGAGAGAGACGGGCAGAACAAAACGAGGTTTTAAATAGGGCTGAGCAATAAATCGATATTATAGCGACATCGATGTATGAGGCTAGATATCGCCTTAAATTTTGATAACCTATATGACAAGGCTTATTTAAAGGCTTCATTACAGTAAAGAGATGTCATTTTCTGAACTTACCAGACTGTTGTAAATGTTCTGTTATTTGCATTTACCCACTCAGTCGTTGTAACCACATTATTGGTGATTATTTCTCAAAATTGTCATTGTGTTAATATTTTGTGAAAGCACCACATTTCAACCCTACAATATCGCTTTGTTTTTGGTCCAAAATATCGTCATATTTGATTTTCTCCACATCGCCCAGCTCTAGGTGTAAAGGTTAATATCAGTCGAGGTTGCACTTTGCACACCTATATGTCTGCTATACAGCCTAATGTATATGTGTAGTCCCCTGCTCTATAGTGCCATTTGATGACCAGTTGGTCTTATTAGAGAGGGGGTGACGACAAAACACCCAAATGGTTCTGGGAACGCTTGACTCTGATGTGTGGAGAGATTGCAGTCTAAAGCGATGCAAAATGGCAACTCAACAGCAAATATGAACACTGCTAACATATATATATCTATATTTTTTTTTCTATGCATGGACTTCACTTTGCTTACTGGCAAAGCTTTCTTTCTATATAGGGCTCGCCCAACAAGTCATTTTGTGCTTTGAAAATGCCCTTCTCATAGAACATGAAACCTTCTCCATCTCGGAGCTGCAGCTCTTGCAAATTAGTATGTCGTTTCACTTTTGACTCAGAAAGGGGGACAAAACAAAAAGAGGGAAATGTGTCCACCCTCAGAGCAAGTATAGGCCTTGGGCTGCCGCATACGCCGTATAGGCATTCCGCGGCATTAGTGTGTGCATGTGCACATTCTCGGCGTTGTGTCTGGGTGAGGAGTTCAGAGGTAAAAGGCCACCGGGTGATATCATTGTGCGAGCGCTCGCCTCTTTCTGATCAGGCGACCAGCCCTGTGTGAGTTGCCTCCTTTTATTTGTTAATTTTTTTTGGGAGCAGAGCAACAGTCACGTCAGTTTGTAGTTCAAGTCCTCTGGCTGACAAAAATCCCAACTTTTCCTCTTTACTCACTGGAGGAGATGTTGGTTAGAGCTGCGAAGATGAATCGATTAATCGATTTGTTGTCAACTATTCAATTAATCGCCCACTATTTTGATAATCGATTAATCGATTTGAGTCGTTTTTTTATGTAAAAAAAAAGAAGTGAATATTTCGTGGTTTCTTCACTCCTCTCTGTCACAGTGAACTGAATATATTTGAAACCACTAGCATGGCTCGGTGTAAAGTTAAAAAATAGCCCTGACAACAATTCCTACCTTGTTTAAGGCTGCAAAGATGAATTAGTTAGTTGTCAACTTAATTAACTATAACTATAAACATGTATGCACATACAACATACAACTATATTTACTATAAAATACTATTATGATAATAGATTGATCGGTTTGAGTCATTGTTTTATGAAAAAGAGTAAAAATTCTCTGATTCCAGCGTGTTAAATGTGAATATTTTCTAGTTTATTCTCTCCTCTGGGACAGGAAACTGAATATCTTTGACATTTTGGACAAAACAAGACATTTGAGGACGTCATCTTGGGCTTTTGGGGGGAACACTGATCCACTTTTTTTCCACCAATTTTCTGACTTTTTAGAGACCAAAACAACTAATCCATTCATCCAGAAAGTAATCCCCAGACTATTAATGAATGGCCTATGAGAATAAGCGGTCGTCGCAGCCCTGCTGTTGATGAGGAAGAGTTAAGTTCAAGTTTGGGATCAGGAGAGAACACCGTACTGCTCGTTTCCCCCACGCAGTTTAGTGTGTGATAAATAACCTTTTGCTGCAGAGTGTGTATCTCTTTTCACAGCTCGTTGAAAGTCCTCATGCCTCCTGCTCGCTGACGGAGAGCCCCGGAGCGTGAATATCTTTATGCAGCAGGTCAGCAATATGCTCAACAGCCCGAGTTGTCCCTGCCTCTGCGTCCCTCTTTTGCTTTTGCGTTAGTCTTCCTCTTTTGACTATTCAAGGAGGGATGAATGTTAGAAATGTGAAGGCTGCGGGCCAGTCTAATGCCTTTGTGTGTGTAGGCCGGGGGTTGAGGATAAAGAAACAGCTAAGGCTCTCTCTCTCGCTCTTACTCCGTGTGTACTAAGTGTGTGTGTGTGTGTGTGTGTGTGCGTGCGTGCGTCCATAAAAAAAAAATCCTCAGGGCCTACGACTGTGTCGATTAAACCTCATTGTTGTTTGCGCTTTACTACTTTACTGCCCTTATGCATGAACCTGCGAAGGAAAAAAAAACAAGAGAATGACCCCGCCACCCCCCCGCACACACACACACACACACACACACACACACACACACACACACACACACACACACACACACACACACACACACACACACACACACACACACACACACACACCTCCTTCTTCTGCTAATCCATTTTGTAGTTGGGAGGGAGAAACAAAAGGGAAGCCTGCTTTACATGCTTTATGTAAAAGGAGCGCTCCCTCTCTTCCACGGCAGTTCATTAAGAGATTACATAGAAGCCCAAAGGCCCTTTGTGACCGGGCAGTGACGGGGGCACCTCTGTGGGTCCTTTTGTGAATGTAGGGGTCGGGGGGGGGGGGGGGGAGAGAGAGTGAGGGGTGGGCATAGAGATGCAAGTCCATCATGAATGACTGACGAGGCCTTGTGTGCTGAATGTGGTAACCGTGCCTTCCCTCTTCCTCCCAAACCCCTGCAGTGCCTCTAATTTTTTGCCTTTTTCTCGTCTTCCCTTTCTTTCTGGAGCGCAGAGAGAGAAAGATCAGTTGCTTTAATTTAGCTGCATCGATCGGCAGAGAGGGTGAGGTTAAAATAAAATGGAAGGAGAGAAAGAGCCATGTTGGACACGGGGCTTCACACTGCCCCGGTTATGGAGGTTTGACGTGGCTTTTTTTGTAATGATTCCTGCCAAGAGAACGAGAAAAGTTGATGATTAAGATTGTGTAATAAAAAGAACAGGGAGCGAAAGAAATAGGAAGAAGCAAGAGAAATGAAACAGAGAGGGAGAGAAGAAAGCGCCGGGGCCCCTTGGGGGGGGGGCGAGGAGGGTAATTATGTCTAGGCCTGCTCAGAACCCAAAGGCCTGGATTACTGGATGAAAGGTAGGGCCGAGGCTCGGAGAGCAGACAGAACCACAGAGAGGGGACTGTGAGGTGGGGGGGGGGATATAGGGTGACAGGCGGCGTGGAGACCTCTGTCCTCTCAGGCCGACTGAGGGTAAAAGCCGGGGTTGCTGCGAAAGCTTTGCGGGCGGATTAACCCTCACTATGCCCCGGCTTGGCCTCTCTGTCTGCCGCCCCTAATGAATCCTCGCAGTGCAGCGGGGGTTCCGAGTCAAACAGTTGCTCTTGATCTGCAGTAAATATTCTCCCCCCCCCCCCCCTCGTTTCACTTGGCTTTCTTATAACTTCAGGGCCACAGGAAGAGAACGGAGGGAAGACTGGGACCGGGGATTACACCGGGGGCGGGCCACCGGGGCTCTGTTTTGTCACACACAGATCCAACAGTCCAGCGGTTTAAATAGAAAGTCTGAAAGAGAGACATGGGGGGGGGGGGAGGAAGGGAAGGAATGAAGGGGGTTACATGGAGATGTGCAGTGACAGGAGGACGCAGGGGAGAGAGAAGGTAGAAGAGATCAGAGACTCACAGATGAGAGATCTTACTTTTTGGGTGTTGTTTTCTTTCTTTCTTTTTCTTTTTATTGGTGATAGGTGCAGTGGTCATAACCTCAGGAAGCAGGACAACACAACCACTCCTCCTCCTCCTCCTCCTCCTCCTCCTCCTTTTTTTCCATTTGCCTCTAACACTTCCTCTCCCCTCCCCTCCCCAAAAACACACACACACACACACACACACACACACACACACACACACACACACACACACGCTAAAAAAAACACCAAACCTAAAGGTGGAGAAAGGTGGTTAGAAGATAAATGAGAAAACAAACAGATGTCAGCTCTCCAGGAATCCCCCACCTGTGTGTCTGAGTCACTTTCACAAAAGATCATTTCATCCATGCGTTCCCTTTTTTTTTCGTGAAAGTCCCAAAGTTCCAGCCATCACAAAGCAAGCTACGGACGTGCAATCACACAGGCACAAGTCCCTGCTTTTAAAAAAAGAATACAACCTTTTCCACAGAAAACCTGTGTGTGTGTGTGTGTGTGTGTGTGTGTGTGTGTGTGTGTGTGTGTGTGTGTGTGTGTGTGTGTGTGTGTGTGTGTGTGTGTGTGTGTGTGTGTGTGTGTGTGTTAGAAGGAATTTGCAGCTGTCTGATTTTGGCCGTTTTCATTATGAAAACCTTGTCAGCATGATAAAAGCTTTGATTTCCAACTCTGGCAGAGATGGGGGGGGGGAGTTGGGCCCACCTGTGGCTGTTCTCACCTTGCCAGCAAATGGCCTGGCGGCTGTGGTTAGAGATGAGAGGAGTGAGCCCATGGAGCCGACAGCTCTATGTGTTTGTTTGTAGGGGGAGTGGAGGAGAGCGGATAGAGGGATAAACATCGATGAGAGGAGGAGGAAGAGGAGTGCCACTGTACAGAGTGTCGTGAGACGTTGTGTTTTGCAAGGTTTCACTTTTATACTTTTATACTGCCGTGTGTTATTGTCCCGAGTCCGACACGGGCGTGCCATTTGAAAACGACCACAACATTCAGTAGGGCTGAAAACTAACACTTACTTTCATCGTCTATTAGCTGCTTGATTCATCTTTGGTCTATCAAATGTCAGAAAACATCCCAAAAAATCCCAAAATGACGTCCTCAAAGGTCTTGATTTGTCCACAACTCAAAGACATTCACTTTGCAGTCACAGAGTGAAGACACTAGCAACGGATCAAACCAATTAATCAATTATCCAAATATAGTTTTAATAGTTGACAACTAATGGATAAAATCTTTGTGGCTCTAATATCCATGTAACATTTCAAGTTGTATATTCCACCAGCGTCCCGCGGGATCAACAGCGGCCGTTGACTGTATTTAATTAGCCAATACCGACAGTAAGTGGATGTCCTTACATTAGCCCACAATGTTTACATCCAGCCTGTAATGCCTTGTAATGCCTAATCTGCAGACTAGCACAGCAGCAGACCTCTGTGATAAAGTGCTCTCGCATCTCAGGAATATTAGGGGCCCTACTAAAGAAAGGCTTTTTATGGGGGGGGGGGTTGAAGGGCCAAGTGTGCCCGAAAACAGGACGGGGGTTCGGGTCAAATGCATTTAGATTCATGAGATGGCGGGGCAAGCTTTGTTTTGGTACTCATCCTTGCTATCTCTGCAGCTGCTGCATCAGGCCGGTGTGTGTGTGTGTGTGTGTGTGTGTGTGTGTGTGTGTGTGTGTGTGTGTGTGTGTGTGTGTGTGACCTTCTCTACCTGGAGTATGGTTCTTCTGGCTGCCAGTGGGCCAGGTGTCTGCTATCTGACACACACTCACACACACATATCCAGCCACGGCGCGGCGCAGGCAGGGGGAGGAGGCCGAGCGCGGGAGGGGAGGGGCAGAACTAATGAATGAGTGTCTGACTTGACAATCTCCCTGTCTCCGCGTCTCTTCTCTCGTTCCTCGCCGTTTCTTCCCCCTCCTTTTGTGTTCCCTCTGAGAGACAATCCAGAATAGCTCCAATTCGCCCTGCATCGGCCTCTTGGCAGCTTCTCTTTAAACCCACATTCAAACAGTCGTTTTCTTCTCTGTCAGCATTTAGTGAACCCTTTTATTATACAGCACTTTGCTGTAAATCAGCTGGCTAAAATACCAGAGATGTAACAGAGAGGATGGTGTGTGTGTTTTTTTTTTGTGTGCCCCCGGCTAGGGCAGATCTCAATTTGGAATTGTAAAGGCAGTGAAAGAACAGGATACAGCCATTATGATACCATATCTCATATTGTGTAGGAGAAGCACACGGAGTAGACAGCCAGCGTGTGTGTGTGTGTGTGTGTGTGTGTGTGTGTGTGTGTGTGTGTGTGTGAGAGAAGCAGTGACATTTGCTTCAGCTGTGTGCCGTGTGCTGCAGCTCTGCCCGTGCGTTAGCTTTCTGTCGCCTCAGTCACGTTTGATCTGCTAGTCGCCCAATTCCTCTAGAGATAGCATTCATGCTAGCAGAGCAGATAGCATTGTCAGAAAGGTGTGAGCGGATGTATGCATACAGTATGTACTTTAAAGTAGGTGTGGGCCTGCGCCTGTGTGTGCGTGTGTGTGTGTGTGTTTGACTTTCTAATAGCCTCGAGATAGACTTTCAGACATTTTTTTTGTATTTCTGCTTTAGGGAGTTATGTGTCCAACCTATTTCTTTATCAAAAAATGTACCAACAAAACCAGTATTTAGGGAAACTACCTCTAAAACCTTTGTTTGTGTAAGAAGATGGACTCAGATAATTTTCTTTACGTTTCTTTCATAAAAAAATGACTTAAATCGATAATCAAAATAGTTGGAGATTCATTTAATAGTTGACAACTAATGGACTAATCTGTGCAGCTCCAAACCAGATGGGAATTGTTGGCAGGAGCCATGCTAACTGTTTGCGCATGGCTTCAGCCTTTATGCTAATCCCGGCTGAACCCGTCCTGACACTAGCTTTAA